>NW_028134871.1:0-97789 GCF_964662115.1 Mustela nivalis | reverse complement strand
AATGATGTTTATTTTTGTTCTCTCACCCTTAGCAGGTGGTTTCATTTTAGCACACTTCAGAGTTATAATTTTATGATTATTAAAAACATTTATTATGATCCACATAGATGAATGAAATTTTTATTTTATTAAATTATTTGCCAAAAAATCTGTTATTTTAAAAAATGTATTTCTTTTGAAGGGTTATTTTAGAGCATTCAGAGAGGATCTAGGAGTGTGGTATTATGCAATTTTTAAGTAGGTTTGAAATGGTTATTCATATGATTGTTTCTTTGAGGCTTTTGCTTATTTTGGGTTTTTTTGTCTTCTTTTGTCTTATTTTGTTCATTATATGCTATAAAATATTTTGAAAGTAAATTTAAGGTATGTTTTACATAGTTTATTTTTTGGAAAAAATATTGAAATGACTTATGAAATTCAGTATACTCTCATCATTAATTTATTCTGAAATTTACCAATTGTCTACTGTCTATTATATGGCAGATATTACTTCAGACTACACTGGTAAATGAAATACTTGGATTTGTAGAACGTTTATTTTAATGGGTGAGACAATTAAAAGCTATAAACCTGAATAAAAATTGCATAGTGCATTCAAAAATGATGAGTGCAATGGGGAAAGAGAAAAATTAGATCAGGATGAGAAAAATCAAGGTTGCTAGGCAGGGGATGGGGAGGTAAGAATTTTAATAGGAAGATCGGGTTAGTTACAATGAAGCTGACAATTGAACAAACGTATGGAAAGGTGATGAATTTGCCCAGAACTATCAGCAATAAGGTCACTCCAGACAAAGGAATTGGCTATCTTGAAGGCCATTAGGTTGCATCATGCCTGGCAGATCTGAGGAATAGCAAGGAGGCCACTGTGAGGGACTGAAGAGTAGCAGGGAAAGAGGCCACAGAGGTTAAATGAGTGGCTAGATCATGTAAAAGCTTAGAAGTCATTGTAAAACTGTGGCTTTATATTTGAAAACTTACTGTGTGATAGAATTTCTACTAATAACTGAGAGTTCAAATGTCCATAAAATTTCAAGGATTCTTATTCTGGTAAGACAGAATAAAGAAAAAGAGTTCATATTTTCACATGGTGTAACAAATGCTTGGAGATCCAAGTGTAGGAAGCTATGGGAGCACAGAAGAAGGCACTAAAATCACACCAATATATTTGATGACTGTGACTTTATGTAAATTTGTATTTTCTAGATTTTTTTTATAGTCATGGAATCACACAGTATATTCTATTCATTGCCTGGCTTTTCTTTTCTCAGCACCATTACTTTGAGAATCTCCAATTGTAAATAGTTCATTTTGATGTTGAATAGTAATCTCTTTAATGAATAGATCATAATTTGTCTTTGCTCTATTGATGGACATTGATGAACATTTCTACTGTTTTCAATTCTTAAAAATAAAGCTGCTATGAAATTCATATACAAGTCCTTGTACGAACATAGCGTTTGTTTCTCTTGGTTAAATGTGTAGAAGTAAAATGGCTATTGGTGTAACTGCAACGTATTTTGCATTTAAAAAAATTTTCAAACTATTTTCCAAAGTGGTGGTATCATGATATATGCCAACAACAGTTAAGATTTTTTGTTGCTTCTCAATCTAGCTCAGACGAAGTACAATTAGCCTTTATAATTTTAGCCATTCTAATAGATATGTAAGCATGTCTCATTATGATTTTAATTTGTATTTCTTTAATGTCTAAATGTTGAGAAATTTGTCATGTGCTTATAAGCCATCCATATCCTTTAGGTGAATGAATGAGAGTTTCTCTTGTTCCTCATCGTCAAAAGCATTTTATGTTGTCAGTATTTTGGATTTTAGCCATTCTAATAGATGTGTAGTGATAGATCATTGTCTTATTTATTTATTTATTTTTAAAAAAGATTTTATTTATTTATTTGACAGAGAGAGATCACAAGAAGACGAAGAGGCAGTCAGAGAGAGAGAGAAAGGGAAGCAGGCTCCTCCTGAGCAGAGAGCCCAACGTGGAACTCGATCCCAGGACCCTGAGATCATGACCTGATCCAAAGGCAGCGGCTTAACCCACTAAGCCATCCAGGCGCCCCTCATGTTCTTTTAATTTACAATTCCTTAATTAGACATGCTGTGGATCATCACAGCATCTGTTCATATCATTATTGCCATCTCAATATCTTCTTAAGTGAGGTGTCTGTTCCAGTCCTTGCCAATTTTTCAATCAGGTCATTCATTTTCTTGTGTTTGAGTTAATAAATGAATAAATTATAATAATAAATGATAAATAAATAAATAATGAATGAATGAATGAATTTATTATATATATTATATATGTTATATATAATATATATTATATATATTATTATATATTAAATAATTTATTAAAAATAAATTTACTAATGAGGCCAAGAATTCAGAATCACAAATACTTCAGAACTAATAATAACTGCCATCACTTGTTGTTATTGTATAAGATAAATCCTACGATCAAGTTTCAATTTTAAATTCTTACAATTTTAAATTCTTAAAACCTTATGAAGAAGCATCATTTGGAGGGAGCAGTTTTCATAATTTATCATCCATCAGCCTTTTTTTTAAGATTTTATTTATTTATTGGACACAGAGAGAGAGAGAGAGAGAGAGAGAGAGAGAGAGATTACAAGTAAGCAGAGAGGCAGGCAAGCAGGGAGGGAAGCAGGCTTCCTTTTGAGCAGAGCCGGATGTGGGGCTGGATCCCAGGACCCAGAGACCATGACTTGAGATGAAGGCAGAGGCTTAACCCACCACCCACGTGATGAGAGAGCCCCTCAGGTGCCCCTCATCCATCAGCCTTAATTGTTTGGAGGAAAATGTGTGGATGAGTAATGCCTTAGGGAGCTAATCTCTCTAAAGGATTTTCAATCTTTACCCCTTCAAGGTTTTTGCACAGTTCTGATAGCCTCTAAACATCCAGCTGATTTCTACAGTGACAAGCCTGTTAAAAACTGTCCTCAAACCAGGAATAGAGCTTGAAACGTACCAGTCAAGAACAACTTTGAGTCTTTTAAGGAATTTATCATCATTTCTTTGTTATGATTCCAGGTTCCTGGGATTGAGTCCCACAGTGGGCTCTCTGCTCAGCAGGGAGCCTGCTTCCATTCCTCTCTCTCTGCCTGCCCCTCTGCCTTCCTGTGATCTCTGTCAAGTAAATAAATAAACTTTAAAAAAACCATATTTTATACCAGTTATTCATGTTTATTAACTAAGATATCACAATACAAATAATACAAGCAGTTGCTCTTTATTAATACCTTCAACCAAGATCAAAAAAATATGTCATATTTTCTCCAAAAATTTTATATCATCTGATAGGTCAGATATATATAAAATTACATTTAAAGTCTTAAAAATATCAGCAATATTTTCATTTAAATGCAAATTTCAAAGAAAATCTACTTTTCCAAACACGACTTTTTATCCTATATTTTTTTTAAATTTGTCAATATCTGATCAATTGTTTAGCGAGACTATAAATGTTAGATCGAAAAAAATGATTAATAGATGTAGGTTCAAATTATTATGTTCCATTAAAAATGATTTAGTCTTTGATGAACATCTGTTTGGTAATGTGTTGTATCCAAATATAGTAAATTAATGACATATATAAAATTATAGGGAAATGACACTTTCAGTTCCATTATGAGTAGAGCTTTTAAAATGCTATTTGTCACAACCTGTCATCTTGTCATTATGTAGCATTATGTAGCATTTTAAAAATGTATACTCTTCACTTTGAAGTCTTTTAGAAATCTAAAATATGACTTTCTATGGATTGTGTTTCCATATTCCTTTATTGCCACTTTGAACAAATCCACATGCTTTGATTCAAAGGTAATAAATTCCTCTTATTTGGAAAAATGATGTTTATTTTTGTTCTCTCACCCTTAGCAGGTGGTTTCATTTTAGCACACTTCAGAGTTATAATTTTATGATTATTAAAAACATTTATTATGATCCACATAGATGAATGAAATTTTTATTTTATTAAATTATTTGCCAAAAAATCTGTTATTTTAAAAAATGTATTTCTTTTGAAGGGTTATTTTAGAGCATTCAGAGAGGATCTAGGAGTGTGGTATTATGCAATTTTTAAGTAGGTTTGAAATGGTTATTCATATGATTGTTTCTTTGAGGCTTTTGCTTATTTTGGGTTTTTTTGTCTTCTTTTGTCTTATTTTGTTCATTATATGCTATAAAATATTTTGAAAGTAAATTTAAGGTATGTTTTACATAGTTTATTTTTTGGAAAAAATATTGAAATGACTTATGAAATTCAGTATACTCTCATCATTAATTTATTCTGAAATTTACCAATTGTCTACTGTCTATTATATGGCAGATATTACTTCAGACTACACTGGTAAATGAAATACTTGGATTTGTAGAACGTTTATTTTAATGGGTGAGACAATTAAAAGCTATAAACCTGAATAAAAATTGCATAGTGCATTCAAAAATGATGAGTGCAATGGGGAAAGAGAAAAATTAGATCAGGATGAGAAAAATCAAGGTTGCTAGGCAGGGGATGGGGAGGTAAGAATTTTAATAGGAAGATCGGGTTAGTTACAATGAAGCTGACAATTGAACAAACGTATGGAAAGGTGATGAATTTGCCCAGAACTATCAGCAATAAGGTCACTCCAGACAAAGGAATTGGCTATCTTGAAGGCCATTAGGTTGCATCATGCCTGGCAGATCTGAGGAATAGCAAGGAGGCCACTGTGAGGGACTGAAGAGTAGCAGGGAAAGAGGCCACAGAGGTTAAATGAGTGGCTAGATCATGTAAAAGCTTAGAAGTCATTGTAAAACTGTGGCTTTATATTTGAAAACTTACTGTGTGATAGAATTTCTACTAATAACTGAGAGTTCAAATGTCCATAAAATTTCAAGGATTCTTATTCTGGTAAGACAGAATAAAGAAAAAGAGTTCATATTTTCACATGGTGTAACAAATGCTTGGAGATCCAAGTGTAGGAAGCTATGGGAGCACAGAAGAAGGCACTAAAATCACACCAATATATTTGATGACTGTGACTTTATGTAAATTTGTATTTTCTAGATTTTTTTTATAGTCATGGAATCACACAGTATATTCTATTCATTGCCTGGCTTTTCTTTTCTCAGCACCATTACTTTGAGAATCTCCAATTGTAAATAGTTCATTTTGATGTTGAATAGTAATCTCTTTAATGAATAGATCATAATTTGTCTTTGCTCTATTGATGGACATTGATGAACATTTCTACTGTTTTCAATTCTTAAAAATAAAGCTGCTATGAAATTCATATACAAGTCCTTGTACGAACATAGCGTTTGTTTCTCTTGGTTAAATGTGTAGAAGTAAAATGGCTATTGGTGTAACTGCAACGTATTTTGCATTTAAAAAAATTTTCAAACTATTTTCCAAAGTGGTGGTATCATGATATATGCCAACAACAGTTAAGATTTTTTGTTGCTTCTCAATCTAGCTCAGACGAAGTACAATTAGCCTTTATAATTTTAGCCATTCTAATAGATATGTAAGCATGTCTCATTATGATTTTAATTTGTATTTCTTTAATGTCTAAATGTTGAGAAATTTGTCATGTGCTTATAAGCCATCCATATCCTTTAGGTGAATGAATGAGAGTTTCTCTTGTTCCTCATCGTCAAAAGCATTTTATGTTGTCAGTATTTTGGATTTTAGCCATTCTAATAGATGTGTAGTGATAGATCATTGTCTTATTTATTTATTTATTTTTAAAAAAGATTTTATTTATTTATTTGACAGAGAGAGATCACAAGAAGACGAAGAGGCAGTCAGAGAGAGAGAGAAAGGGAAGCAGGCTCCTCCTGAGCAGAGAGCCCAACGTGGAACTCGATCCCAGGACCCTGAGATCATGACCTGATCCAAAGGCAGCGGCTTAACCCACTAAGCCATCCAGGCGCCCCTCATGTTCTTTTAATTTACAATTCCTTAATTAGACATGCTGTGGATCATCACAGCATCTGTTCATATCATTATTGCCATCTCAATATCTTCTTAAGTGAGGTGTCTGTTCCAGTCCTTGCCAATTTTTCAATCAGGTCATTCATTTTCTTGTGTTTGAGTTAATAAATGAATAAATTATAATAATAAATGATAAATAAATAAATAATGAATGAATGAATGAATTTATTATATATATTATATATGTTATATATAATATATATTATATATATTATTATATATTAAATAATTTATTAAAAATAAATTTACTAATGAGGCCAAGAATTCAGAATCACAAATACTTCAGAACTAATAATAACTGCCATCACTTGTTGTTATTGTATAAGATAAATCCTACGATCAAGTTTCAATTTTAAATTCTTACAATTTTAAATTCTTAAAACCTTATGAAGAAGCATCATTTGGAGGGAGCAGTTTTCATAATTTATCATCCATCAGCCTTTTTTTTAAGATTTTATTTATTTATTGGACACAGAGAGAGAGAGAGAGAGAGAGAGAGAGAGAGAGATTACAAGTAAGCAGAGAGGCAGGCAAGCAGGGAGGGAAGCAGGCTTCCTTTTGAGCAGAGCCGGATGTGGGGCTGGATCCCAGGACCCAGAGACCATGACTTGAGATGAAGGCAGAGGCTTAACCCACCACCCACGTGATGAGAGAGCCCCTCAGGTGCCCCTCATCCATCAGCCTTAATTGTTTGGAGGAAAATGTGTGGATGAGTAATGCCTTAGGGAGCTAATCTCTCTAAAGGATTTTCAATCTTTACCCCTTCAAGGTTTTTGCACAGTTCTGATAGCCTCTAAACATCCAGCTGATTTCTACAGTGACAAGCCTGTTAAAAACTGTCCTCAAACCAGGAATAGAGCTTGAAACGTACCAGTCAAGAACAACTTTGAGTCTTTTAAGGAATTTATCATCATTTCTTTGTTATGATTCCAGGTTCCTGGGATTGAGTCCCACAGTGGGCTCTCTGCTCAGCAGGGAGCCTGCTTCCATTCCTCTCTCTCTGCCTGCCCCTCTGCCTTCCTGTGATCTCTGTCAAGTAAATAAATAAACTTTAAAAAAACCATATTTTATACCAGTTATTCATGTTTATTAACTAAGATATCACAATACAAATAATACAAGCAGTTGCTCTTTATTAATACCTTCAACCAAGATCAAAAAAATATGTCATATTTTCTCCAAAAATTTTATATCATCTGATAGGTCAGATATATATAAAATTACATTTAAAGTCTTAAAAATATCAGCAATATTTTCATTTAAATGCAAATTTCAAAGAAAATCTACTTTTCCAAACACGACTTTTTATCCTATATTTTTTTTAAATTTGTCAATATCTGATCAATTGTTTAGCGAGACTATAAATGTTAGATCGAAAAAAATGATTAATAGATGTAGGTTCAAATTATTATGTTCCATTAAAAATGATTTAGTCTTTGATGAACATCTGTTTGGTAATGTGTTGTATCCAAATATAGTAAATTAATGACATATATAAAATTATAGGGAAATGACACTTTCAGTTCCATTATGAGTAGAGCTTTTAAAATGCTATTTGTCACAACCTGTCATCTTGTCATTATGTAGCATTATGTAGCATTTTAAAAATGTATACTCTTCACTTTGAAGTCTTTTAGAAATCTAAAATATGACTTTCTATGGATTGTGTTTCCATATTCCTTTATTGCCACTTTGAACAAATCCACATGCTTTGATTCAAAGGTAATAAATTCCTCTTATTTGGAAAAATGATGTTTATTTTTGTTCTCTCACCCTTAGCAGGTGGTTTCATTTTAGCACACTTCAGAGTTATAATTTTATGCTTATTAAAAACATTTATTATGATCTACATAGATGAATGAAATTTTTATTTTATTAAATTATTTGCCAAAAAATCTGTAATTTTAAAAAATGTATTTCTTTTGAAGGGTTATTTTAGAGCATTCAGAGAGGATCTAGGAGTGTGGTATTATGCAATTTTTAAGTAGGTTTGAAATGGTTATTCATATGATTGTTTCTTTGAGGCTTTTGCTTATTTTGGGTTTTTTTGTCTTCTTTTGTCTTCTTTTGTTCATTATATGCTCTAAAATATTTTGAAAGTAAATTTAAGGTATGTTTTACATAGTTTATTTTTTGAAAAAAATATTGAAATGACTTATGAAATTCAGTATACTCTCATCATTAATTTATTCTGAAATTTACCAATTGTCTACTGTCTATTATATGGCAGATATTACTTCAGACTACACTGGTAAATGAAATACTTGGATTTGTAGAACGTTTATTTTAATGGGTGAGACAATTAAAAGCTATAAACCTGAATAAAAATTGCATAGTGCATTCAAAAATGATGAGTGCAATGGGGAAAGAGAAAAATTAGATCAGGATGAGAAAAATCAAGGTTGCTAGGCAGGGGATGGGGAGGTAAGAATTTTAATAGGAAGATCGGGTTAGTTACAATGAAGCTGACAATTGAACAAACGTATGGAAAGGTGATGAATTTGCCCAGAACTATCAGCAATAAGGTCACTCCAGACAAAGGAATTGGCTATCTTGAAGGCCATTAGGTTGCATCATGCCTGGCAGATCTGAGGAATAGCAAGGAGGCCACTGTGAGGGACTGAAGAGTAGCAGGGAAAGAGGCCACAGAGGTTAAATGAGTGGCTAGATCATGTAAAAGCTTAGAAGTCATTGTAAAACTGTGGCTTTATATTTGAAAACTTACTGTGTGATAGAATTTCTACTAATAACTGAGAGTTCAAATGTCCATAAAATTTCAAGGATTCTTATTCTGGTAAGACAGAATAAAGAAAAAGAGTTCATATTTTCACATGGTGTAACAAATGCTTGGAGATCCAAGTGTAGGAAGCTATGGGAGCACAGAAGAAGGCACTAAAATCACACCAATATATTTGATGACTGTGACTTTATGTAAATTTGTATTTTCTAGATTTTTTTTATAGTCATGGAATCACACAGTATATTCTATTCATTGCCTGGCTTTTCTTTTCTCAGCACCATTACTTTGAGAATCTCCAATTGTAAATAGTTCATTTTGATGTTGAATAGTAATCTCTTTAATGAATAGATCATAATTTGTCTTTGCTCTATTGATGGACATTGATGAACATTTCTACTGTTTTCAATTCTTAAAAATAAAGCTGCTATGAAATTCATATACAAGTCCTTGTACGAACATAGCGTTTGTTTCTCTTGGTTAAATGTGTAGAAGTAAAATGGCTATTGGTGTAACTGCAACGTATTTTGCATTTAAAAAAATTTTCAAACTATTTTCCAAAGTGGTGGTATCATGATATATGCCAGCAACAGTTAAGATTTTTTGTTGCTTCTCAATCTAGCTCAGACGAAGTACAATTAGCCTTTATAATTTTAGCCATTCTAATAGATATGTAAGCATGTCTCATTATGATTTTAATTTGTATTTCTTTAATGTCTAAATGTTGAGAAATTTGTCATGTGCTTATAAGCCATCCATATCCTTTAGGTGAATGAATGAGAGTTTCTCTTGTTCCTCATCGTCAAAAGCATTTTATGTTGTCAGTATTTTGGATTTTAGCCATTCTAATAGATGTGTAGTGATAGATCATTGTCTTATTTATTTATTTATTTTTAAAAAAGATTTTATTTATTTATTTGACAGAGAGAGATCACAAGAAGACGGAGAGGCAGTCAGAGAGAGAGAGAAAGGGAAGCAGGCTCCTCCTGAGCAGAGAGCCCAACGTGGAACTCGATCCCAGGACCCTGAGATCATGACCTGATCCAAAGGCAGCGGCTTAACCCACTAAGCCATCCAGGCGCCCCTCATGTTCTTTTAATTTACAATTCCTTAATTAGACATGCTGTGGATCATCACAGCATCTGTTCATATCATTATTGCCATCTCAATATCTTCTTAAGTGAGGTGTCTGTTCCAGTCCTTGCCAATTTTTCAATCAGGTCATTCATTTTCTTGTGTTTGAGTTAATAAATGAATAAATTATAATAATAAATGATAAATAAATAAATAATGAATGAATGAATGAATTTATTATATATATTATATATGTTATATATAATATATATTATATATATTATTATATATTAAATAATTTATTAAAAATAAATTTACTAATGAGGCCAAGAATTCAGAATCACAAATACTTCAGAACTAATAATAACTGCCATCACTTGTTGTTATTGTATAAGATAAATCCTACGATCAAGTTTCAATTTTAAATTCTTACAATTTTAAATTCTTAAAACCTTATGAAGAAGCATCATTTGGAGGGAGCAGTTTTCATAATTTATCATCCATCAGCCTTTTTTTTAAGATTTTATTTATTTATTGGACACAGAGAGAGAGAGAGAGAGAGAGAGAGAGAGAGAGATTACAAGTAAGCAGAGAGGCAGGCAAGCAGGGAGGGAAGCAGGCTTCCTTTTGAGCAGAGCCGGATGTGGGGCTGGATCCCAGGACCCAGAGACCATGACTTGAGATGAAGGCAGAGGCTTAACCCACCACCCACGTGATGAGAGAGCCCCTCAGGTGCCCCTCATCCATCAGCCTTAATTGTTTGGAGGAAAATGTGTGGATGAGTAATGCCTTAGGGAGCTAATCTCTCTAAAGGATTTTCAATCTTTACCCCTTCAAGGTTTTTGCACAGTTCTGATAGCCTCTAAACATCCAGCTGATTTCTACAGTGACAAGCCTGTTAAAAACTGTCCTCAAACCAGGAATAGAGCTTGAAACGTACCAGTCAAGAACAACTTTGAGTCTTTTAAGGAATTTATCATCATTTCTTTGTTATGATTCCAGGTTCCTGGGATTGAGTCCCACAGTGGGCTCTCTGCTCAGCAGGGAGCCTGCTTCCATTCCTCTCTCTCTGCCTGCCCCTCTGCCTTCCTGTGATCTCTGTCAAGTAAATAAATAAACTTTAAAAAAACCATATTTTATACCAGTTATTCATGTTTATTAACTAAGATATCACAATACAAATAATACAAGCAGTTGCTCTTTATTAATACCTTCAACCAAGATCAAAAAAATATGTCATATTTTCTCCAAAAATTTTATATCATCTGATAGGTCAGATATATATAAAATTACATTTAAAGTCTTAAAAATATCAGCAATATTTTCATTTAAATGCAAATTTCAAAGAAAATCTACTTTTCCAAACACGACTTTTTATCCTATATTTTTTTTAAATTTGTCAATATCTGATCAATTGTTTAGCGAGACTATAAATGTTAGATCGAAAAAAATGATTAATAGATGTAGGTTCAAATTATTATGTTCCATTAAAAATGATTTAGTCTTTGATGAACATCTGTTTGGTAATGTGTTGTATCCAAATATAGTAAATTAATGACATATATAAAATTATAGGGAAATGACACTTTCAGTTCCATTATGAGTAGAGCTTTTAAAATGCTATTTGTCACAACCTGTCATCTTGTCATTATGTAGCATTATGTAGCATTTTAAAAATGTATACTCTTCACTTTGAAGTCTTTTAGAAATCTAAAATATGACTTTCTATGGATTGTGTTTCCATATTCCTTTATTGCCACTTTGAACAAATCCACATGCTTTGATTCAAAGGTAATAAATTCCTCTTATTTGGAAAAATGATGTTTATTTTTGTTCTCTCACCCTTAGCAGGTGGTTTCATTTTAGCACACTTCAGAGTTATAATTTTATGCTTATTAAAAACATTTATTATGATCTACATAGATGAATGAAATTTTTATTTTATTAAATTATTTGCCAAAAAATCTGTAATTTTAAAAAATGTATTTCTTTTGAAGGGTTATTTTAGAGCATTCAGAGAGGATCTAGGAGTGTGGTATTATGCAATTTTTAAGTAGGTTTGAAATGGTTATTCATATGATTGTTTCTTTGAGGCTTTTGCTTATTTTGGGTTTTTTTGTCTTCTTTTGTCTTCTTTTGTTCATTATATGCTCTAAAATATTTTGAAAGTAAATTTAAGGTATGTTTTACATAGTTTATTTTTTGAAAAAAATATTGAAATGACTTATGAAATTCAGTATATTCTCAACATTAATTTATTCTGAAATTTACCAATTGTCTACTGTCTATTATATGGCAGATATTACTTCAGACTACACTGGTAAATGAAATACTTGGATTTGTAGAACGTTTATTTTAATGGGTGAGACAATTAAAAGCTATAAACCTGAATAAAAATTGCATAGTGCATTCAAAAATGATGAGTGCAATGGGGAAAGAGAAAAATTAGATCAGGATGAGAAAAATCAAGGTTGCTAGGCAGGGGATGGGGAGGTAAGAATTTTAATAGGAAGATCGGGTTAGTTACAATGAAGCTGACAATTGAACAAACGTATGGAAAGGTGATGAATTTGCCCAGAACTATCAGCAATAAGGTCACTCCAGACAAAGGAATTGGCTATCTTGAAGGCCATTAGGTTGGATCATGCCTGGCAGATCTGAGGAATAGCAAGGAGGCCACTGTGAGGGACTGAAGAGTAGCAGGGAAAGAGGCCACAGAGGTTAAATGAGTGGCTAGATCATGTAAAAGCTTAGAAGTCATTGTAAAACTGTGGCTTTATATTTGAAAACTTACTGTGTGATAGAATTTCTACTAATAACTGAGAGTTCAAATGTCCATAAAATTTCAAGGATTCTTATTCTGGTAAGACAGAATAAAGAAAAAGAGTTCATATTTTCACATGGTGTAACAAATGCTTGGAGATCCAAGTGTAGGAAGCTATGGGAGCACAGAAGAAGGCACTAAAATCACACCAATATATTTGATGACTGTGACTTTATGTAAATTTGTATTTTCTAGATTTTTTTTATAGTCATGGAATCACACAGTATATTCTATTCATTGCCTGGCTTTTCTTTTCTCAGCACCATTACTTTGAGAATCTCCAATTGTAAATAGTTCATTTTGATGTTGAATAGTAATCTCTTTAATGAATAGATCATAATTTGTCTTTGCTCTATTGATGGACATTGATGAACATTTCTACTGTTTTCAATTCTTAAAAATAAAGCTGCTATGAAATTCATATACAAGTCCTTGTACGAACATAGCGTTTGTTTCTCTTGGTTAAATGTGTAGAAGTAAAATGGCTATTGGTGTAACTGCAACGTATTTTGCATTTAAAAAAATTTTCAAACTATTTTCCAAAGTGGTGGTATCATGATATATGCCAGCAACAGTTTAGATTTTTTGTTGCTTCTCAATCTAGCTCAGACGAAGTACAATTAGCCTTTATAATTTTAGCCATTCTAATAGATATGTAAGCATGTCTCATTATGATTTTAATTTGTATTTCTTTAATGTCTAAATGTTGAGAAATTTGTCATGTGCTTATAAGCCATCCATATCCTTTAGGTGAATGAATGAGAGTTTCTCTTGTTCCTCATCGTCAAAAGCATTTTATGTTGTCAGTATTTTGGATTTTAGCCATTCTAATAGATGTGTAGTGATAGATCATTGTCTTACTTATTTATTTATTTTTAAAAAAGATTTTATTTATTTATTTGACAGAGAGAGATCACAAGAAGACGGAGAGGCAGTCAGAGAGAGAGAGAAAGGGAAGCAGGCTCCTCCTGAGCAGAGAGCCCAACGTGGAACTCGATCCCAGGACCCTGAGATCATGACCTGATCCAAAGGCAGCGGCTTAACCCACTAAGCCATCCAGGCGCCCCTCATGTTCTTTTAATTTACAATTCCTTAATTAGACATGCTGTGGATCATCACAGCATCTGTTCATATCATTATTGCCATCTCAATATCTTCTTAAGTGAGGTGTCTGTTCCAGTCCTTGCCAATTTTTCAATCAGGTCATTCATTTTCTTGTGTTTGAGTTAATAAATGAATAAATTATAATAATAAATGATAAATAAATAAATAATGAATGAATGAATGAATTTATTATATATATTATATATGTTATATATAATATATATTATATATATTATTATATATTAAATAATTTATTAAAAATAAATTTACTAATGAGGCCAAGAATTCAGAATCACAAATACTTCAGAACTAATAATAACTGCCATCACTTGTTGTTATTGTATAAGATAAATCCTACGATCAAGTTTCAATTTTAAATTCTTACAATTTTAAATTCTTAAAACCTTATGAAGAAGCATCATTTGGAGGGAGCAGTTTTCATAATTTATCATCCATCAGCCTTTTTTTTAAGATTTTATTTATTTATTGGACACAGAGAGAGAGAGAGAGAGAGAGAGAGAGAGATTACAAGTAAGCAGAGAGGCAGGCAAGCAGGGAGGGAAGCAGGCTTCCTTTTGAGCAGAGCCGGATGTGGGGCTGGATCCCAGGACCCAGAGACCATGACTTGAGATGAAGGCAGAGGCTTAACCCACCACCCACGTGATGAGAGAGCCCCTCAGGTGCCCCTCATCCATCAGCCTTAATTGTTTGGAGGAAAATGTGTGGATGAGTAATGCCTTAGGGAGCTAATCTCTCTAAAGGATTTTCAATCTTTACCCCTTCAAGGTTTTTGCACAGTTCTGATAGCCTCTAAACATCCAGCTGATTTCTACAGTGACAAGCCTGTTAAAAACTGTCCTCAAACCAGGAATAGAGCTTGAAACGTACCAGTCAAGAACAACTTTGAGTCTTTTAAGGAATTTATCATCATTTCTTTGTTATGATTCCAGGTTCCTGGGATTGAGTCCCACAGTGGGCTCTCTGCTCAGCAGGGAGCCTGCTTCCATTCCTCTCTCTCTGCCTGCCCCTCTGCCTTCCTGTGATCTCTGTCAAGTAAATAAATAAACTTTAAAAAAAACCATATTTTATACCAGTTATTCATGTTTATTAACTAAGATATCACAATACAAATAATACAAGCAGTTGCTCTTTATTAATACCTTCAACCAAGATCAAAAAAATATGTCATATTTTCTCCAAAAATTTTATATCATCTGATAGGTCAGATATATATAAAATTACATTTAAAGTCTTAAAAATATCAGCAATATTTTCATTTAAATGCAAATTTCAAAGAAAATCTACTTTTCCAAACACGACTTTTTATCCTATATTTTTTTTAAATTTGTCAATATCTGATCAATTGTTTAGCGAGACTATAAATGTTAGATCGAAAAAAATGATTAATAGATGTAGGTTCAAATTATTATGTTCCATTAAAAATGATTTAGTCTTTGATGAACATCTGTTTGGTAATGTGTTGTATCCAAATATAGTAAATTAATGACATATATAAAATTATAGGGAAATGACACTTTCAGTTCCATTATGAGTAGAGCTTTTAAAATGCTATTTGTCACAACCTGTCATCTTGTCATTATGTAGCATTATGTAGCATTTTAAAAATGTATACTCTTCACTTTGAAGTCTTTTAGAAATCTAAAATATGACTTTCTATGGATTGTGTTTCCATATTCCTTTATTGCCACTTTGAACAAATCCACATGCTTTGATTCAAAGGTAATAAATTCCTCTTATTTGGAAAAATGATGTTTATTTTTGTTCTCTCACCCTTAGCAGGTGGTTTCATTTTAGCACACTTCAGAGTTATAATTTTATGCTTATTAAAAACATTTATTATGATCTACATAGATGAATGAAATTTTTATTTTATTAAATTATTTGCCAAAAAATCTGTAATTTTAAAAAATGTATTTCTTTTGAAGGGTTATTTTAGAGCATTCAGAGAGGATCTAGGAGTGTGGTATTATGCAATTTTTAAGTAGGTTTGAAATGGTTATTCATATGATTGTTTCTTTGAGGCTTTTGCTTATTTTGGGTTTTTTTGTCTTCTTTTGTCTTCTTTTGTTCATTATATGCTCTAAAATATTTTGAAAGTAAATTTAAGGTATGTTTTACATAGTTTATTTTTTGAAAAAAATATTGAAATGACTTATGAAATTCAGTATATTCTCAACATTAATTTATTCTGAAATTTACCAATTGTCTACTGTCTATTATATGGCAGATATTACTTCAGACTACACTGGTAAATGAAATACTTGGATTTGTAGAACGTTTATTTTAATGGGTGAGACAATTAAAAGCTATAAACCTGAATAAAAATTGCATAGTGCATTCAAAAATGATGAGTGCAATGGGGAAAGAGAAAAATTAGATCAGGATGAGAAAAATCAAGGTTGCTAGGCAGGGGATGGGGAGGTAAGAATTTTAATAGGAAGATCGGGTTAGTTACAATGAAGCTGACAATTGAACAAACGTATGGAAAGGTGATGAATTTGCCCAGAACTATCAGCAATAAGGTCACTCCAGACAAAGGAATTGGCTATCTTGAAGGCCATTAGGTTGGATCATGCCTGGCAGATCTGAGGAATAGCAAGGAGGCCACTGTGAGGGACTGAAGAGTAGCAGGGAAAGAGGCCACAGAGGTTAAATGAGTGGCTAGATCATGTAAAAGCTTAGAAGTCATTGTAAAACTGTGGCTTTATATTTGAAAACTTACTGTGTGATAGAATTTCTACTAATAACTGAGAGTTCAAATGTCCATAAAATTTCAAGGATTCTTATTCTGGTAAGACAGAATAAAGAAAAAGAGTTCATATTTTCACATGGTGTAACAAATGCTTGGAGATCCAAGTGTAGGAAGCTATGGGAGCACAGAAGAAGGCACTAAAATCACACCAATATATTTGATGACTGTGACTTTATGTAAATTTGTATTTTCTAGATTTTTTTTATAGTCATGGAATCACACAGTATATTCTATTCATTGCCTGGCTTTTCTTTTCTCAGCACCATTACTTTGAGAATCTCCAATTGTAAATAGTTCATTTTGATGTTGAATAGTAATCTTTTTAATGAATAGATCATAATTTGTCTTTGCTCTATTGATGGACATTGATGAACATTTCCACTGTTTTCAATTCTTAAAATAAAGCTGCTACGAAATTCATATACAAGTCCTTGTACGAACATAGCGTTTGTTTCTCTTGATTAAATGCCTAGAAGTAAAATGGCTATTTGTGTAACTGCAACATATTTTGCATTTAAAAAATTTTCAAACTATTTTCCAAAGTGATGGTATCATGATATATGCCAACAACAGTTTAGATTTTTTGTTGCTTCTCAATCTAGCTCAGACGAAGTACAATTAACCTTTATAATTTTAGCCATTTTAATAGATATGTAAGCATGTCTCATTATGATTTTAATTTGTATTTCTTTAATGTCTAAATGTTGAGAAATTTGTCATGTGCTTATAAGCCATCCATATCCTTTTGGTGACATATCTCCTTCACTTCCTGGGTCTTTATGCAAATAACATGTCATAAATGAGATATAACCACGCAACACAAAATAAAATTAACTTTCATCCCAGCATTCTCCAATGGCTTTTACCTTTCTTGTATTTCTTTGTAACACTTATCACCATAAACCATCAATGATTATTCTATTGCTGGTTTATTTCCTTATTGGAGACAGAGAGAAAGAGAATTGGGAGGGGGCGCAGAGGAAGAAGAAAACACCCCACTGCCTAGACAGCCTGCTGGGGAGTTACATCCCAGGACCCTGAGATCATGAACCAAGCCAAAGGCAGTCACTCGATGGACTGAGCCACCGAGGTGCCCCTCTATTATTGGTTTATTTCACTATTATATTTCAAAAGAATGCAAGCTCTTTGTGGTCAGGTATTTTATATGTTTTATTAATTGAAGTAGTCTCAGAAAGGTAGCTGGCAGATTGTAAGGGATCATTAAACTGTACTTTGTTGTTATTATTTGGCTCCTTTACGGGCTTTACCTCTTACGCTAGAAGTCTATCCTTCAGATTTAAGCAATAAGAATAGAGCCCTGCTGCCTGTTCAAATGAGTAAAAAGCCTGTATTAAGTGGATATTTTAAAAGCTAAATGAATGGCTTAATAGTTGTATATAGGGGGAAAGGGAACATATTTTCCACGGTTTAGAAGTGGAGTTCTTTTATAGAGTTCTTGTACAAGCCTACACTATTGAACAATAACGGGCAGTTGTACATTACAATTATACAAAAACGTTGGTAATTTATATCCTTTTTTTGTAATTCATGACTGGATCATTTAATTCCTTAGGAGCATTATAGCATTTCAACTTTTCATGTTCAATAAACTTATTGGGGTTGCTACCTTTTTATTCAAAAGGAGAAACAGTCATGATTTCATCTAAAGAAAGTGTTATTGATTGTGTTGTTTTCTAGGAATGAGTCGCACATGCTAGTTTAAAAGTTTTGTTAAATTCCCAAGTGTGTCACCGATAAAAGCCTTTTGTAGATTAGTAACTTGATCAAAACAGAAAAGTTATGTAACACTCAATTGTTAAACTATCTTTGTTTCCATCTTTCATTGTAATAACACTCATCTTAACTCTATTTAAGACAAGTCATCGCCAGATGGCTTTCTGGCATTGAGTGCATGATATGAAATCTAGTATAACTAAAAGTTTTTGGTTTTAGTAGCCTATAAATCAATTTAGAAAAATATATGTATTTGAATATAAGGTAAAGTTTTAAATTATTTGGCAATAGTAAACTAAACTGATAAAAATATATGTTTATAAAAAATAAAAATTAAAAAAAATTAAAAAATTAAAAAATAAATAAATAAATTTTTATTTTCTAAAATTTCTTTGAGCTCTTTCGCAATAAGAAACAAGTTACAAAAAATTAAGGTTTATTTATCCCAATTCAAAATTATTAGGAATATAATCATAGAGGTTGAAGTATTTAAAATATGGAACCCAAAATATTTTATTAGGTAAATTCTTGAATGCTGAGCATTCACTGTTAAAATATACTAATACTATTGATAGACTGGTAGAAGCCTAAAATCAAATATTTATTAAATATTTATATCCATATCTTTTCATGGCGTGGTAATTCATTTCTCTAGCATTAAATAAGATTCCATTGTTTGCATGTACTACACTTTATTTGACCTTTAACCTATGGAAGGATATCTTGGTTGCTTCCAAGCTTTTGTCAGTAATGAATAAAACTACTATAGACATCTTTGTGGGTATAGATTTCATCTTCTTTGGATAAATACCAAGAACTGCTACTGCTGAATCATCTGGCAAGAATATGTTTAGTTTTGTAAGAAACTGCCAAGTTGCTTTCTATTCTTTATTCTCAATAGACATGGAAGAACATTCCTGTTGCTCCACATCCTCACCAACATTTCGTGTTCTGTTGTCAGTGTTCTGGATTCTGGGTATGTACTCGTGTCTCTATTTTTGTTTTAATTTGCATTTTCCTGATGACATATGATGTGAAGCATCTTTTTATATGCTTATTTGCCATCTGTAATATTTTCTTTTGTGAGGTATCTGCTAAGGTCTTTGGCTCATTTTTAATTAGGTTCTTCCCCCATTGTTGAGTTTTAAGGGGTCTTTGTGTCTTTTTGATTAACAGTCCTTTGCCAGATGTGTATTTTGCAAATTTTTTCTCATAGTCTGTGCTTTGCCTTTTCATTCTCTTGGCATTGTTTCACAGAGTAGACATTTTTAAATTCAGTGCTTGTGCTTTTGTAGCTAAAGTTATTTCCAAAACCAAGGTCATTTAAATTTTCTTCTATATTACCTTCTACATGTTTCATGTTTAGGTTTATAATCCAATCTGAGTTAATTTTTGTGAATAATGTATGATATCTGCCTGGATTTTTTTATTTTATTATTTTATTTTATTTTTATTTTATATATTTACATTTATCTTCACCATTACTCCAGAACCATTTGTTTAAAAGGTTGTATTTTGCTCTCTTGTATTGCTTTGCTTTTATATTAAATAATAAATATAATTGATAATATATATTCAGTTCCTTAAATCTAGTCTTTCTGAGGTATTACAATATCTTGCATACAATTATCATTATGGTAAACTTTTTTAAAAAGATTTTATTTATTTATTTGACAGAGAGAGATCAGAAATTGGCAGAGACACAGACAGAGAGAGAGATGAGGAGAAGCAGGCTCCCTGCTGAGCAGAGAGCCCAATATGGGACTCGATTCCAGGCCCCTGGGATCATGACCTGACCCAAAGGTATAGGCTTAACCCACTGAGCCACACAGGTGCCCCGTCGTTATGGTAAACTTTGAAGTCAGTCCTCAGTCTTTGTTCTCCTTCAACACTATGTTGACTATTGTGAGTCTTTGCCTCTCCATATAAACTTTAAAATAAGTTTGTTAATATTAAGCAAAATGAGACCTCAAGGATCTGAGAGAATGTCTAAGAAGTACTTGATACATCCCTTGGGTATGGTTTATTGAAGTGTCCACCTGTCTGAAAGCTGGGGAATCTAGATAAGGGAGGGAAAATTAGTTATGATAAAACATATCAACAAACCTCAATAAATTTTGTAAATTAATTGTCATGGCTCATATACAATATGACCAACAGAGGGACTATCAAAAGGAAAGCATCAGTTATGTTTATTGTGAAATTTTTTAATCAAAATAAAGCAATGAGAGGGGAAGACACAATGAGAAAATTACCATTTTTTAATCGGTAAACTTCTTACCAAATAGAATAGGTTTTATATTCTAAGTAGTATATTGAAAAGTATAATATTGGGGTGCCTGGGTGGCTCAGTGGTTTGGGCTGCTGCCTTTGGCTTGGGTCATGATCTCAGGGTCCTGGGATCGAGCCCTGAATCGGGCTCCCTGCTCCGCAGGAAGCCTGCTTCCCTCTCTCTCTCTCTCTCTCTCTCTCTGCCTGCCTTTCTGCCTACTTGTGATCTCTGTCTGTCAAATAAATAAATAAATATTTTTAAAAAAGGTAAAGAAAAGTAAAACATTAAAAAATAAAATTTTAAAATAATTATGTAATTTTTTAAAAAGGTTAAAAATAGCAGAACCATTCTTTTTATAACTGGAAAATACATTGTATATATATATCTATCAAAAATACTTGTTGGGCGCCTGGGTGGCTCAGTGGGTTAAAGCCTCTGCCTTCGGCTCAGGTCATGATCCCAGAATCCTTGGATCAAGTCCCACATCGGGCTCTCACCTCAACAGGGAGCCTGCTTCCCCCCTCTCACTCTGCCTGACCCTGCCTACTTGTGATCTCTGTCAAAGAAATAAATAAAATCTTTTATAAAAAAATTAAAAAAAATAACTTTCATGTCTGGAATCAGGAGCATATGGAAAAAAATAATATCTGAGGACAATACTTCTGCCATGTTTTGTGCCTTGTTAATATTTTTAAACATTCAGGCAACTTTTAGCTTTATTGAAATACCTGCTAAGATACCAGCAGTGCCTTTTGGAGCCCTATGACTATAAAAAGTAATTGCAAATATTCAAAATGTTTACTATGGTGTCACTATATAGGGCCACCACCAAGTATGTTTCACAAGTAAGCATATCTGTTACTCTTCCATAAGGCAAAAGGGCATGTTTTCAGGAGTTCCATCTGCTGTACCAGGAGGTGAATCAAGTAATGATCTTTGTCTATAAAATAATTCACTTTTCAATCTAACATTCCTCATTCCACATTATAATAATAAAAACTAGGAGGAGACTAAAACAAACAAACAACTACAACTATAACAACCAGCTTTTCCTTCAGTGGGAGGGTAAATAGAACCTTATGATTAGCCTGAAATTTATTTTTAAATATTTTTAAGATAAGCGTTTTTGTTAGAAAACCATATATTTTATATAGCTAAGATAATAACAGGCACAGTTTTATTAACTTCTAAAAAGTCTACTTATTTTTATTTATTTATTAACTCATCTCTTTATGAAGTAGAAAATGATCACACCTATTGTATCTACCCAAGTTTGTATGCTTTGGTTATTTTATGTTTGCTATTTCCTTGCTTAGTTTTTACAATAGTTGATACATAATAGTATCTTTAAGTGCATCTACGGTTTCACAGAATTTGTTTGAACTTCATAAAAATGTACCATACTTTTTGCACTGTCCTTGTTTTACTTCTCTATTAACTTTCCAAGATTTATTGACGTTAGAGGGTGTAGCTATCATTTATTTTTATTCCTCCATAATGCTATGTTTACAAATTTGTATTTATCTGTACTTTTAAAAATATCTTAATTATATACCATTTCTCATCTCGCGTAACACTCACCTTACTTCTACACTTATCAGATATTATGTAACTGAAAACCACAACTCAGCAACAAGATAGCTCCATTTTTCAAAATTAAATGGCTTACCAGAATTCTTTAATTCTATCCTTTATTTGTATTAGATGACCCTTTATTCTGGTATTTGGCATTGTTCATATGGAGGAAAGCTTATAAGTTGATATTCCATCAATAGAAGGATTTATTATGATTGATTAATTATTTTCATTTAGAATGCATAGAATATGGTTGATTTAATATTTCTTTCTTACTCTCTGCCTGGAACATAGCCACTAAAAAATTAAGTTAATTACCCAGACTTTAAACTGCATATTTATAGGATAACATACAGAACTCTTCTCAGATTGGAACACCTGGGTGGCTCAGTCAGTTAAACGCCTCAGCCTTTAGCTCAGGTCATGATCTTAGGGTCCTGGGACTCAGTTCTGCAACAGATTCCCTGCTTAGCCGGGAGTTTTCTTCTCCCTCACCCTGCTGCTCCCCCTGCTTGTGGTCTCTATCACTCTCTCTCTTACAAAAAAATAAAATTAAAAAAATAAATTCTTCTCAGATAGCTAATATAGAATATTGTCTTTGTATTCATCAAAGGGAAAGTGCCATATAATAATGAAATTCAGACTACTTCAAATTCATTTTTTTAACCAGTAAGAAAGTATTGGAAACAAGCCAAAAATGTTTTTAATGAATTAAAGAAGTAGATTGATTTTCAATATCTTAATGTTTCTAAAATTAATTGCAAGGTTTTTATACTAGATATCAGTGTAAATATTCATTATACAAGGATATTCTAAAAATAAACCTGAGAAAACTACTTAACATATATGATGACCAAAACAAGTTTGACAAAAGTCAGTTTGGGAAAAACTTACAACACCTACCACCTGAAACTCTTGTTCTATAATTTAATTATTTTAATTTACAAAAATACAAAAATAATATATCAGAGTAAGTATAATGATAGCTTTGAAGGTATGCTCTGGTTGTGCACTGTTTACTATTTAAAGGGGAATCAAATATGTGATGCTTATGGTGTGACTGTATTAAAATTCAACAAGTTCAGAAGCATACGAGGAATAGAATAAAGACAAAAGATGACCCTTACTTATCCTAAAGATAGACAATGGTATATATGTGCTAGTTGGGGAGAGAATCCAGTCCGTAGATGGAGGATGTGGTAGTGGAAAAAAAAAGACACAACGTTTTGGTTGAACGTTTAGCACTATATTTTACAAAGTGAAATTGTGTGTTAATAGCCTTGAATAAAATCCAAAAACTATTTTCAATTCATTGAAGATTATTTAGGAAAAACTTGAAAAATACAACTTGATAAGGATTCCAATAAAAGATTCATAAGCAATACAAGTTTCAGAATTTTTAGTATATTTTCCCTAAAAAGCCATTTGATTTAAATTAAAGAGAATTCTATTTACCTGCCACTTAAATAAGAGGAAATTATTTGGTTTTGTAATAAGTTAATAAAATAAATTAACATATCTTGAGAAGACAGATATGCACACTAAGTTAAAAATAATAGTGCTTAAGCTGTTCAGCAAACATTTGTAAAATTCCTTGCCATCAGCTAGCTCTGGAGTTCTGCTAGGTGAGTAAGGCCATGTATGTTACTGCTCAGAGTACTGATGCAAAGCAATTGTCCCCTTCGCATCCATTTAGTGCCGTTTATATGTCATGCTATGTTGTTTAGAGATACATAGATGGCCCTACATGAAGGCCTTTTTTTGTGTGTATATGGGTGACTGTGACTTAACTTTCAAATCAGATGGCTCCTGATTTACAATGATTCAACTTATGAAATATATGGCAATGATGTGAAAGTGAAAGTGATTCAGTGAATCTGAACTTTGAACTTTGAATTTGGGTCTTTATAAAAAGGGCCAGTGACATGTGGTATGGTGCTGTCTTGTGATGTTGAGCAGGGGCAGTGAGCCACAGCTCTCAGTCAGCTAGAAGATTACAGGGGTGAACACTTGATATTCTTACAACCATTCTATATATAAACATTCTTCTTTTTTTTAGTGTAATATTTAATAAATTGCATGTGATACTTGATACTTTGTTATAAAATAGGCTTTGCTTAAGATGATTTTGCCCAAATGCAGGCAAATGTAAGTGTTCTGAGTATGTTTAAATAAGCTTAAGGTAAGCTATGATATTTGATAGTTTAGGGGTATTAAATGCATTTTCAATTTTTTATGGGTGTCTCTGTACATAGCCCCCTTGTAAGCTGAGGAACATCTCTATATGTATATGTAGCCTTGGTATGGCTTACATATTATTGGCATGAAACATCTAGAACAGTACGTGTGCCATATAATTGTCTACAACATCAAACAAGTTTCTTGAAAACTTGTGCCAAAGGGGTTATGTCTTTAAGGATTCTTATTTCAGAAGGGTTCTCTCTCTCAAACGTAAGATTTTTCAGAAGGTAAGTGAAAATCTGACCAAACTAAACATTTTTCCATTTTCCCTAGTGAGCAAAGATAGCTAAAATCTATCTGCCATTTTCAACACTGTACTCAACGACTGTAATTCTAATTTAAGAACAGATTATTTATATCAAAACCACATGTTGGCCTAATCTTACACAATATTCATAAATCTCACTCAGAGCCTTGGACACTTTTATTTGTTGAGTCTATATGGTACTACGGACATTCATCTTTTTTGACCTCATAGCTTCATGTAAGTCTATACTTTTGAAAATACATGCATAATAGTTCCATTGTAAAATGTATGGGTTATAAAATGGGCTATGCTATCAAAATGGTAATAAGAACATACAAATGACCTGATGTAATGAACTGGACCAGATTGCCAGATATCACATTTCATACCAGAAAGATTCAGTGGTAAGTTTTAATATGGCCAGCTACACTTCGACTGAATTATAACTCATTTAACTTCTTTCTTTGTGTACAGTATTATACATTAGTCAGTATTAGAGTAAATAAGTACTTTGGACAGATGTAAATATGCTGTAATAAAAATGTTTTTCTTCTTTCTTTTAGTCCTTTTAACTTGTAAGACGAGCCCCAAATACCATGCCTCCCCCAAAATAATTTGCAATCCAAATTTATCTCTAAATGAATTTATTGCACAGAAAAAAAATATATATATATATACACTTACAGTAGACATGTTCAAGAATAGTTACACAACAGCAGGGCCCTAAAGGTAAGCAGTATAGTTGTTTGTTTTGTTTTCTTTTTTCTTTAAAAAGAAAGAGGTTATGTGAAATATTGGAATTTTATTTCGAGGCCTAGTATTTCAAGACAGTTAACTACACTTACGGTGTCAACAGCCTCTTGTTGGCAGTATGATTTTATTGGCTCCATGGAATAACAGCAAGAATTACTATTGCTTCTTTCTTTATGACACACACAGAAAAAAAAATTGACACATTTGCTCAAGACCAACCAGAATCATTTTAACCTATCAAAATGGATGGGAGGCCTTCACTGCCAAAGTCACTGCTGGGTTTTCACAATTCCTTGCAGACAATCTGCTACTCCCATTATGATAAAGGAGAGAAGAGTCATAATCAGGGAAGAAAGCTAGATTAATACTTGGAATTATCATTGAATTATTTAGCCTGCTATAGGATTATTATTATTACTGTCATTTGATAATTTTCTCTCATTTTATTAAACACAACTGTGAGTAATTACCCTACCTAATATTTCTCTGTATTGGCTGACTAGCTAGCAAACATTCATGAAAATATCCATTAGCCACACGTATAAAATCCTGCATTATGATGCTGTTGAATCAGAACATACCACTACCTGATCCTGTAGCTCTTTGAGGATTTGCAAATCAATTAATTCTATGTTTGTTGGATTTTTCCCCTACAATTAGAAAATTTATAATAGAGGCCATGAACATTATTAGTTTTACCATTTTAAACCAGCAATCACACTTTGATTTTTACAACAAAAGCAGAAATATAAACACACACATTTGGATCAGTTTTCTTTTAGTCTGTCTGGACTTCAAAATCCTATTCGTCATTGGGGTGCCTGGGTGGCTCAGTGGGTTGAGCCGCTGCCTTCGGCTCAGGTCATGATCTCAGGGTCCTGGGATCGAGTCCCGCATCGGGCTCTCTGCTCAGCAGGGAGCCTGCTTCCCTCTCTCTCTCTCTCTCTGCCTGCCTCTCCATCTACTTGTGATTTCTGTCAAATAAATAAATAAATAAAATCTTTAAAAAAAAAAATCCTATTCGTCAAGATAATGCACACCAAAGTTCTGGAGTAAACAAGAAATTAGATGGCACCTGAACACTTGGTTTAATATTCTCCAAAGGACTATGCAACTTATTTCTTACATTATGACATTGTTTTACAAAGATCCACACTTTTATAATGTTAGTATTTTTAATAATCAATAAAGTCAATTAATCATGATTAAAAATCAAACTTAAAAATTTCTACTTTTTGCTTTTGCCCCCTCCATTTAGAACTTATTTATAGCCTGATAATTCAAAGGTCCCTATGTTTATGAAAATCTGGACAGAAATAGCTCTAAGATCCCATTCAGAACTTGATATTAATCTAAGTCTTTTGGCTCCATTTATCCTGAGAGCAAAGAGTAGGACAAAGGATTTGAGTACTGTTAGTTTATCTGGGAGATTATCCAAGGTAGAAAAGAATGGGAAAGTGATACAGTGAAGAAGCAACTTTGTCAAAGAGGTACATTGTTGATATAATTGTTGTGGATAGAAAATGAAGGCTTGCTTTTACTGAAAGGTCCTGAGAAACTTCTTTAAGTTGTCCTCATGAAGACCTGAAAACTGACAATTTTATCTATGGTTCTTATTTCCACTTCACTGAGAGCTGTCCTCAGAGGACATTAACTCTCCTACAATTTTGGGTTGTGTTGGACACATTCTAAAATGAGAGATAGAGCATGAGATGCTATCAGTGTTAAGTAACTGCAATTTCCCGTGGAACTATCCACCACAGGTTTGGCTATAATCAGGTGTTGGGCCTTGATATCAGCGGGATTTTGGGCAGTATCATTTTAGGTTAATCATTACATATGAAATTTCCAAAAACTTCAACTGATGAAACTTTGATTATTAATCTATAAATATAACAATAAATCTACAGTATTCAAATTATTTTTATAGAAATACACAGACAAAGCATCAATTGATTAATATTTAAATGTTACAAAATACTGAACTGAAAGAATTTGGTCATATAACAACGTGTAACAAGTAGAACTTAGGTTTAGGTTAGAACTCAGGATGCATTTGAGACTCAGTTAAGAAATTGAATGGAGGGATGCCTGGGTGGCTCAAAGGGTTAAGCCACTGTCTTCGGCTCAGTTCATGATCCCAGGGTCCTGGGACAGAGCCCCAAATCAGGCTCTCTGCTCAGCAGGGAGCCTGCTTCCTCCTCTCTCTCTCTGCCTGCCTCTCTGCCTGCTTGTCATCTCTCTCTGTCAAATAAATAAATAAAATCTTAAAAAAAAGAAATTGAATGGATGTCTGACTATCTTATAGGTTTGCTAAAAATCAGTGACTTTGTGTTCACGTGTGGCTATGCAGGAATTTTTAACTTTCTCTAAGAAGTTATTAGATTTGATTATATATGGCAGTAAAGGATGGGGAAAAGCAAAGTACAAACCCCATAAAGACAAAGACACTGAGTATGAGAAAAGAGTAATAGATAAGAAGAATCAATGCATTTGAGGAAAATGGGAATTGAAATACACAGTGATTGTTCATTTTTTTAGATGCAGAAAACAAAACTAGCTTGCAAGAAGGAAATAACAGAAGTCCTGTTGTGATGTGAGACAGAATCCTGGAAAAGGCAGTAACGTGGAATAAAGGAGTAGGGAGAAAATATCAGGTAATTTGGATAGGAAGGAGTTAGGAGGTAATTGCTTGATAACTTTTATATGGCCCACTTAAATGCACAGATTTCTCTTCTTTAATTTATATGGAGAACAGGGTGTCCTTTCTCTTCCCTTTCAGAGCACCAGAGGTGTACTCTTTCAGACTGAAAACCTGAAAAGCTCAGGACTCAGTTGCTTAAGCACAGCTGAGAGAACATATTTCAATTAAGATTTACATTTTGCTGTATGTAGTAGACTGTCAAAAGTGGTTTTTTGGCCATATTTTTTCATTTAACAAAAGACTACAGAGAGTGTTTTCTGGTGTTGGTTTAGAGTGTCCATCCCTCTGAACAGATTTTTCTCTCAACGTCTGGGGCAAGAAATCAATTGTTACATATGTATTCACTAAAAAAGCAGCTGGAAGATGCTGAGCACTGTGGCCCATGAGATCAAGGCACCAGCACACACTTGTGAGTGGTGAGCTCCCAAGGCTGGAGGAAAATTCTAGAATAAAGTGCTCATTAGAGAGCCATACCTTTTCTCCTGTTTCCTTACCTCTCTGCAGTACCCTCTTGTATCCACAGCATTGGAAATGCTTTTAGCAACACACCACACTGAATCACCACCAATTATGTGATTCTCTTGGTGGAAAACCAAACACTGTGTAAAAACTGTGGTTTTCTAGTTCATGCTTCTGGATGGAAAATAATTCAGAATAAGCTGATAGGAGTAGCCAAGAGAGATTTAATCTTCTGTTTGGAAAAGGGCTTCTATATAAGTGAGTAGAGGAACCTTTAAGAATTATTCATGTTTAGGGGCTCAGCGGGTTAAGCTTCTGCCTTTAGCTCAGGTCATGATCTCAGGGACCAGGGATCAAGCCCCACATCAGGTTCTCTGCTCAGCGGGGAACCTTTTTCCCCCTCCCTCTTTCTGCCTGTCTCTGCCTACTTGTGATCTCTGTCAAATAAATAAATAAAGATTTTTTAAAAAAATACTTATTCATGTTTACATATATGCACCAGAATGCTATGTCCCTTGTCAAATAGGCTTCAAATCAACAAAAATGATAATATTTTACTTAATAAGTTTTTTAATTCCTCTATTAACATTTTGGAATACATCATTTTAATGCACATCTGCAAATTTGTAATCACTTCATGTGAGACAAGGAATGCTTAAAAAGGCAACCAGGGGCACCGGGGTGGCTCAGTGGGTTAAGCCTCTGCCTTTGGCTCAGGTCATGATTTCAAAGTACTGGGATGGAGCCTTGCATCAGTCTCTCTGCTCAGCCGGGAGCCTGCATCTCTCTCTCTCTTTCTGCCTGCCTCTCTGCCTGCTTGTGATCTCTCTCTGCGTCATATAAATAAATACAATCTTTAAAAAAAAAAAAGGCAACCAAAAAACATTTACAGTTTTGGACAGGAGTTTCCCTTACGTTTGGATAAGGATGCAAATTTAACTTCATAATAAATTACACTGCATCATAAAGATTAAATGCACTCAGGGATCGCGTTCTCTCCTCCCTCCACTCTATCGTACACACAGCTGCCCAACTAATGTTCCAAAAACACACATTTTCATGTGCTGCTTTTCAAAACTAGCTTCCTGGCTTCCTGTTGCCTGAAAAAATAGTCTCAAATGCTTTTGTCTGGCATTCAGGGCTCTCTAGGATGGGCACTCTGGCCAACACATCACTGCTCGTTTGTTCCACCACACACAAGTGGATCTCGGGCTAGTTATTCAGAGACCCACCTCCTCACCAACCCAGCAAAGGTCTCGTGCATCTACTAAACTCACGGCTCACTCAGTGATGTTCTCAAAGGCCATTAGTGGGTGACATGCCACTGCTAGAGTCAGGAGCCAGTGTGAAGTTGCCACTGCCTAAGTGCATGGACTGAAAGCGGGAACGTTGATTCTCCAGGAGAAAACTGGGGCATTGTTATGAGAAGGCAGATGGCAAAACTACCCAGGTCCCCTATGACTGCTTTAACACACTCTGGACAAAATTGAAGGAGACAAGTGAACGTATTAACTCCCACTTAGGCTGTAGAAGGCAAATGCGACGGAGGGAAGGCGTTATCTTCTTCTGGAACAAACCACTTAGCTCCAGCTACTTTTATAAATAGATCAGACCCTGTCCAGGAGCCCACTTAGCTGGGTTCATTTGTATACAATGTCCATACCCTCAGGAATATTAACACTTTATCTCAGATTGCATTAATTTAAATAAAACTTAACAAAAATGGTGTGAAATGAACAAAAACACCATATTCTGTGATGAATCAAATGAAATACATTTTCAGTTGCTGTTTTCCCCATTTAAAGATAAAATTTCTGATAACTGTCATTATTTGTGAAAAGACACAAGACCAACAGTTTGTGTGCATGTGTGTTTTGGTTTTCGGTTTTTGGTTTTTTTCTTCCCCTTAAGGCTATAGCCATATTGTCACTAATAAAGATCTCAAATTTGCCTGGAAGCTTTCATGGCAAATTGTCAGTCTGAGGGAAGTCACCATCCAGCCAAATGGCTTTATACATCATCAGTGCCTTTCTTCCACACACATTCTCTTCCTGGTTTAGACATTAGTTAGCCTGGTTCTACACTGACACAGTATTTGCATCTCTCTCCTGTCCATAACTCCTAAAAGTTGGGGACCTCTCACTTTGGTTTCCCCAGAGCATGACATTTTATTTGGTGCTTGGGGGGCAATGGGCAGTTCAAGAAGTATGTTAATACTATCACTCAATGTCTTGATCCATGCTATGCACCAACAGTGTAGTAAATATCGTTCATTTCTTGTAACAAAGGCAGTAGGAACTTCTCCCAAGGGACGGAATTCCAAGGACAGAATGAAGGCAGGAAGGGAGCTGGTCTATTTGGACCTACTTTGTGAGAGACACTGGTTTAGGTATTTATATGTATACATTATACCACTGAACTGTCACAATCCTGCAAATTCTTACATGCTTGGGTTTCTATGTAGCAAGTTTAGCAAGCCACCCAAATTCACAGTGACAGGCCCGTGAGTCAAATCCAGCATGCTTGACTCCATGATTGTCAAGTCCACTAGCCCCATATATCATGAATCTGAGATTCATGAGTGTGTAGGTGCTATCAGGAAATGTCAAAAATGCCCATTTCAGGGACACATGGATGGCTCAGTTGGTTAATTGTCTACCTCCAGATCAGGTCATAATCCCAGCATCCTGGGATCGAGTCCCCCATCAGGCTTCTTGCTTACCAGGAGCCTGCTTCCCACTCTGCCTGCCTCTCCCTCTGCTTGTGCTATCTCTCTGACAAATGAATAAATTAAATCTTTTGTAAAAATCTTGTTAAAAAGGCCCATTTTAAAGAATTTTTTTTAAAGAATTTATTTATTTATTTGACAGAGAGAGATCACAAGTAGGCAGAGAGGCAGGCAGAGAGAGAGGAGGAAGCAGGCTCCCTAATGAGCAGAGAGCCCGATGCGGGACTCGATCCCAGGACCCTGGGATCATGACCTGAGCTGAAGGCAGTGGCTTAACCCACTGAGCCACTCAGGCGCCCTTAAAGAATGTTTTAAAACATTGTTTGGACAGCAATAGAAGCGAAAGCAGAAAGACATAATGTAACGACAGATAGTTTATGTGGGAGCCCTTTGGGTACTCTGGTGGATGAATGTTTTTAAATTAGTTTTTCGTGGACATGGGGAGTTAGAGAGGAGAAGGAAGGTGGGAGAAATTGGAAGGGAAGCTGAACCATGAGAGACTATGGACTCTGAAAAACAATCTGAGGGTTTTGAAGGGGCGGGGGTTTGGGAGGTTGGGGTACCAGGTGGTGGGTATTATAGAGGGCACTGCTTGCATGGAGCGCTGGGTGTGGTGCAAAAAGAATGAATACGGTTATGCTGAAAATCAATAAAAAATAAATTTAAAAAAATTAGTTTTTTGTAAACTGCAAAAAAAGAAAAGCACTCCCATTTATAGCATACACTTTATGGTTGACAAAGCACGTGCTAACAATAAAAATAATGATGGGTTACCATTACAATTCATAGAAAAGGAGGTATAGGGAAATTGAATGAAAGGGAATAACAAAGTAGGTTCAGAAGTCCATCTTCCTTGTAAAAAAAAATTAACCTGAAAGTGCGTTTCTGCCACCTCTCTCCTGTTTGATCTGATAAAGAATGACCACGATACAGGAATTATAGTTCGGGGTTTTGAAAAGCATAATAGCGTTATACCAACACTTGAGCTTTTATTTTTTTATTTACGTATTTATGGCTAACAAGATAGCTCGATTTGATATGCGGTTCGTGACAACCAACCTCAGAAGTAATTCCATCTTCATGAGAAGTCAGAAAGAACCACAAACCAAACCTCAAAACAGATTCAAAGAGAAAATAGTCTTTAAAAAATTTCCCTTCCTAAAGCCTCTCCGTTCGGCTCAGGTCATGATCCTAGGGTCCTGGGATTGAGCCCCATGTCTGGCTCTCTGCTCAGCGGGGAGCCTGCTTCCACTTCTCTCTGTGCCTGCTCTCTGCCTACTGGTGATCTATGTCTGTCAAATAAATAAATAAAATCTAAAAAAAAAATTTCCCTTCCTATCAGAAGCAGACCAAACCACTAACAAATTCCCCAGAAAGCTTCAACTAAAAGGTTGTACTTTCTTCAAACACCCAGCAGGACCTTCTTCTCTGGGCCTGGTATTTCTTCAATGGCCTATTCCAGAGAATAAGACACTAAATTACTGAGTGCCATGGGCCTCAGAACCATGAAAGAGATGATCAGAGGCACAAAGCAGGCCTCTGGTCACCAAGAGGGTGTGTAAATGTTTGCTGCTTTTATGCATTTTTCAAAGCTGAGTTTTTAGCTGGGGGCCGTTCCTTTATGATAAATTGCTGATAGCGTATAGTAAAAGCCATTAAATGATCTTCTACAAACCATTTCCTATCTTTGCATTCTCATGTGCCAAGATAGACACGGATTATTTAAATCCCTGAAGAGAGTGCTATTGCATTTAAATTGCCAGTAAAACTTCGTGCAATAGATTTATGGTTGATGATAGATTTAGTTAAGAGATAACTGTTTTAAATATTTATTCTCAGTAAAGGATTTCAACCCATGCTCATTTAAGTAAGTTGGTGCATAATCCCTTTTCTATGAAACCATAGTGCAAGGACCAATGCCGCGCTTCCCAGAGAACCCCAAGCTCTTTTTCTGGAATGGCCATATGCCTATGTACCAGGCGTCCTCTTTTCACTCGCTTTGTGGAGCACCTACCATGGAGGTCATGTAATAACCAATGACCAAAAAACAAACAAAAAACCCAAACATCCAGGTCGAAGTTATTCGCGCCTGCCATCATGCAAAGGCAGACCCTGCCTGAGGGATTCTCAGTTTTTCCGCCCCCCCTCCCCCACCCTCCCCTGGATCTTCCTCTCTCCACATTCACATGCCTTCTGGCCTCCCTTTCCTCTCCTCATTTTCACTTTTATTAAATGGTTTTTTCCTGCATGTTGTCCCGCAGAGCGATTTCATCAATGAACATACAGGAAACTGAGTCGGAGCCCACCTGTGAGACCCCACCTGTGGAGGCCTTTCATTAGAATGGTCTCTGGTTCTAGCCTCAGTTCAGAATACTGTGTGTACCTGAGGACCGAGTCCAGATGTTTCTTTCATCTCTGACTTGAATTTGAAATCCTAATGTCACTATGACCTGGGAAGCCGAGGTCCACAGCATCTTCATCTGAAATTCCACTAGAGCTCCCATTTACCTAGTGCCCAGCCTGAGTCTGTTTTCCACTACTGTCAGGGTTCTAGAAGTTCATGCACTGCCCACCACTGACAGTAGGGGCATCTCTCTGTCCAGATTTTCCCTTTACATAAGGAGGTCAGTTACAGGAGATTAGGGCCCACTCTAACCACCTCACTGTAATGTGATTGCATCTGTAAGGACTCTAGTTCCAAATAAGTTCACGTTCTGTGGTACCAGAGATAAGGACAGCAGCAAGGTTTCTGGGGGAAATGCAGGTCAGCTCTTAACAGTCCACTCTAGGCTCCCCAAATTCGTGTCATTCCCGTGTGAAAAATACTTTCACCCAATGCCCTCCAAAACACTAATCATTCCAGAATCAACTCAAAATCTGAAATCTCATCTGTCCTCCTCCACTGAAAGACCCTGATCTCACCCAGACCATGGGACCTGAGGACTGCATCCAGAAGCCACAGTCTCCTGGTAAAGCTGCCCATCAAGTCCTGATATCACCCTCATTCGTCCCAGCAGCTGAGGGCCTACAGTTCCCAGAGACAGTTTCTCAGAGGAAGTTTGAAGACCACCTCAGAGGACGTTGTTTGGGAGTGGATGAAGCGGGAAGGGGGTCAGAGCCTCCTGCCATTCCCAGGGCACCCAGAACCCAGAGAGTGAGGCCTTGGGTGCTTTCTAGTGACAGATTCAAGGCAATTTTTCGACTTTGGGACTTCAGAGCTAACTTAGTTTTCATTTGTGATTATTATTTTTGTGGGGGGGCCATAGCTTTTCTTTTGACCTATGGCTGTTTTCACTCCCGGTTTTGAAGAAGCCCCTAAATCCTAACCCTGTTGAGGACTCCGAAAGCTCTCAGAGCAGCAGTACTGGGGGACAGTGTGGACACATGGTTTGGTTTCTCCTCTGTCCTGATTCTGCGGCAGCCCCGCTCTGTCCTCCTCAGACTTCAGAGCAATAGCTGAATAAGTGGAGAAAGGACCAGGGGGTCAGGAAGGTGGCCACCGAAGAGTGACTTCTCTGGAGGGTGGCTGAGCTAGCGAGTGAGCGTGTTAGTCCAGCTCTGCCTGCAGTCTGGATGGAGCTGAACAGGGGCCAGCAAAGGGGAGGAGGAGCAGAGAGCGGGGACAAAGGGACCAAAGAGGAGATTCAGACGAAGGGAAGTAATTGTGAGGAGAGAAGAAACTCTAGAAGACAGGCATGTAAGAAAGGAAAAGGGATGAATTGGGCATCAGGAAAGGGCACCACCAGGGATGGAGAGAGGGGAAGGGAAGAGGGAGGGAGGGAGGAAAGGGGAAAAGAAGAAGGGAGGAGTCAGCAGGCCAGGGCTCCCCCTGAATCTGAAGAAGAGGTGGCTGGTCCAGCTTGTCAAACAGGATGCTCACTCTTTGGTCCCAGTTTCTGCTCCCAGTGCTACTGGGCTTTGCAAGGAAGGCAGGCTGTCCCCTGGGACCCACTGGAGCCCACTGGAGCCCACTGGAGCCCACAGGAGGGTGCGAGAGGTAAGATGCCACCTGGTCCTGTCCTGAGCTGCTCCCAGCTGCTAGCCTCACCACATGGTGCAAGAGGTACCCCAGAACAAAGGACACAGGCCTGCATGTCTGCCGGTGGCCCTGGGCACTTAGCTCATCGCAGTGAACCACACAGCCTCCTCAACCCAGGCTTTCAAAGCCTGCTTCTTCGTTCCTGGCTTTCATGTCTGTATGAACATGAGCCAGATCTAACTCATCTCCGACAGACAATTCTGACTCACCCCGTGTCAGATTTTTATTAGTGGTTGTGATAGAGTAAGATAACAATGCTCCAACAAACCGACTATTTCCTTCCACATGACCTCAACAGTCTTATACATTTTCATAGCGAAAAAATCTTGTCTCCTTCCATTAAGCTCATAATGTGGTCTAATAGTATACATGTGCCTTCGTTAGATGCGAATCGATACAGAGGTCCTTTTTTTTTTTAATTTTATAATGTAAAGTCAGTGAACACATCTAACTTGACGAATACGTCTCTAAAATGTCAATCCAGGCAAAGCTTTTTCTGCCTACAGTTTGGAGGCTACGTGGTGACATTTTAAAAACGCTGTCAGTCCCTCAGTGAGGCTTTAGAAGCTAGCCAGGGCTTACTACGTGCCAGGCACTGTGTCAGGTGTTGGAGCTAAATGGATGGAGAGCTTGGAGGCAGGCTGGGGAGGGACATCCGTGACACAACCACAGCTAGAAACGGAGGCCAGTGCTAGAAAAGAGAGAGCAGGCTGCATGGAGAGTGTGTACCATGGGGCTTGTGAGCTCACGAATAAGTGGGAGTAACTGGAGTGGTGAGATGGGGGAGAGGAAGAGGGTCTTCCCATCAATGGGAATCACGTGTGCTTGGAGGCAGGCACCATGAGGGGTCTCCACAGGAAGAGGGAGGCAGCGTGGTTGAAGGGCAGAAAGACAGGGCAGAACAGGCATCAGTCAATTGGAAGGGTAAGAAGAGACGGATGGGAGGATTATGGATGCCTTTGGAGGACTGAGAATTTGTTAGAAGATCAGTGCAGTTTTCTATGGAGACAAATGCCAGGAACTGATAGGTCTTTGAAAGGTCACTCTGGCTGCCTTTTGGCAAAGGGGTTGGTAAAAGGCACGTGCAGGTGTGAACACACCAGGTGGGAGGTGAGTGCAGGAAATCAGGTGAGGGAGCATGGGAACTTGGTCCGGGGGTATATAAGGGAAAATAGCCTTTAATGAGTTCCACAAATTGGCACCAGCTGTAGCTTCATTACAGCCCTGGAAGGAGTAGGTGGGTGTGTCCTGGAGGTTACAGAAATTACATGAGAAATGGAAGTCTTTTTAGATCTTTTTTCCAACTAGAGGAACTCTCACCTTATTGATAGAATTCCAGAGTGGGAACGGATGGACATGAGGACATCTTTGAAATGTCTGAATATGTTCTTCGACATCTTTGCAAGTGACGAGGAGACCTTGACCTTAGGAGGCCTCGGCCTTCTTTGTAGCCAAGAAGATTTCACCTACAGATTTGGGTTCTCCCTTTTAAAGTCAAGAAGACAGTCCTTCCAAAGGACACCTCCTATCATTTTAGGCTCTCATCATACCACACTTGCTGGGATCTCCAAGACCCTCTGTTCCAGGTTGTGAGTATCCACTTTGGCCACGCTGGTCTTGCCAAGAACACCACCACAGGAAATCTAGAGCCTGTAGTGCTATTAATAACATCATCTAAGACTGTCTTTGCTGCCCTCATGGCCTCTTCCCACCATGACTCACTGAAGCTTTTTACACGTTGTATCCATTAAGCTATAGTTCCCAAAGCTCATCTTCTCTAGTGCCATCAATTTTTAGGGGACCAGGCAAACCTTAAACTTGTCCCCCTTAATTAGATCCCTGTGCCCCCACAATCTCTTTGAATGCCTTTCACCATGATCCTTGAATGAGCTCTGAGACCACTGCTGCACTGCTGGTACCTAACACTTCTTGGCACCTTGTCTGTTAGTTCTTGGAAGAGGAGGTGGCTATGGAGGTGAGTGGGCATGGGAGTGGGAGGATTTCTCCCTTCACTTCCTTTTTTGTTTTTTCAAATAATGGGTTTTGAGGGGGAGGGAAAGGTTAACCAATTTATTTTCCATCTCCCATTGATAAAATGTTTACCACTCCCCATTGAAAGAATTTAGATCTTTCTTTAGAATCTCCAGGAAAATCTCCCAAACCCAGCCCACCACCATGTGGATTCAGCCATCTTCTGATTCACCTCCAGATTGTATCCTCCTAACTGCTCAAGCCACAGGTTAAGGGCGAAATGTTCAATGCCCAAGCAATTAAGTGGGGAACACGTTTATCTAAACAATTGCATGCAGCTCTGTATCTGCATACAGGGGGTCTCTCCCAAGCCTTTCCAACCTCAGCAAAACAAGAAAAAGCCCCAGCGACCTGGGGGTATATATCATTCATTCATTCCTGTGTTCAACACTCATGGCGGATCCCCACCGAGACAGTGGGAGAGCAAGGACAGGAGCAATCCCGGAGGCTGAAGTCTGAGGAGGATTTCAAATTCAAGTCAGAGATGAAAGAAACATCTGGACTCGGTCCTCAGGTACAGGCAGTATTCTGAACTGAGGCTAGAACCAGAGACCATTCTAATGAAAGGCCTCCACAGGTGGGCTCCGACTCAGTTTCCTGTATGTATATTCATTCATGAAATCGCTCTGCGGGTCAACATGCAGAACAAAACCATTTAATAAAAGTGACAATGGGGAGAGGAAAGGGAGGCCAGAAGGCTTGTGAATGTGGAGAGAGGAAGAGCCAAAGGAGGAGGGGGGCGGGGGGGGGGGGTGGAAAAACTGAGAATCCCTCCCTGTGCTCCTTGCTGCCAGGGAGGTCTGAGGGACTAGTTTCTACCTGGGATCCCAAGTCCAGTACAAAAGTGGCGGGGCCACAGCTCGGGATGAGGGAAGGGGGTCCTCGGCACACGCGCGTGGGGGTGCCAAACGAAGGGGTCTATTGCGCTCGCTGCGGGGGGCACCTCGCCTGGCTCCATCCCCAGCCCGACCCCGTGGGGACCCAGGTGCGGCGCGTCGTCCGGGGTGGTCCTGCTGCCCCGGGGGTCGCGGGAGGCTGGGTCCCGACACCCCCGCGAGCTCGCGGCCCGCGCTTTCTGCTCCAGGTGAGGGCGCAGCGCGGTGTCACTTTACCTGCTGGCAGAGGGTCATCCTGAGAAGCCATGGGGCAGGGCGGGGCAGCGGGCCGGGCCGTGGGAGCGGGACAGCGCAGCCTAGGAGCTGGGCTGGAGCCCGGGAGTGCTGGTGTCCTGCAGTGCGGACTGGGCTGCAGCAGAGCACAGCGCAGCTGCGCGCCCCTCCTCCGCCAGCTCCTCCACCTCCTCTCAGACTCTCCGCTGCGTCCTCCGCGAGCTCACTTCCGGATTCTGCAATTAGCAAAGCCCCTTCTCCGGACCGCCCACGCCCTCGCCCACCTCCCCCTCCGTCCTGAGGCGCGGCCCGGGGCACGGGCACCGGGAAAGCCCGGGGGGCTTGCGAGGGTGGCCAGCGCCAGCGCTGAGCGGCCTCCTAGCCTGGCTCCCCGAGCGGGTGTCCACCTGCTGCCTGGCTGCAAAAAGATCATCAGCCCTAAACCCCGGCTGCACTCTCGGGTCACTTCGCTGGCTTCCTGATTGTGCCCAAAGCTGGGAACCAGCTTCCCCAGCACAGGCCTGGGCTGAGATGCTTGCCTGCCATCTGTTTAAGCAGTCTCCTCCTCTCCAGGCAGGGTCCGCCATTGCATGATGGCACCCACGAATCACTTAGACCTGGATGTTTTGGTTTTTTGTTTCTTTTTTGGTTATTGGTTATTACATGACCTCCATGGTAGGTGATCCACAAAGGGAGTGAAAAGAGGACGCCTGAGGCATACGCATATGGCCATTCTAGAAAAAGAGCTTGGGGTTCTCTGGGAAGCGCGGCATTGGTCCTTGCACTATGGTTTTGCTGCATCAAATAGTTCCTTCTTCTTCAAATATAAATATATAAATATATTGATCAAGTCACTCGCATGTCTTAGGAGAATGTCATACCTTTAGTAGCAAACTTGAAATCTTGGACATTGGTTTTGATTTTTGTTTTGGTTTGATTTGGTTCGGTTTTTGTAATTTTAAAAATCCCTCCAGCCCTTGGCTGTGTCTGACCTGAGTGCTTTCTGCTGTTTCTGCAACAAAACTGTCAGGACAGTGAAAACTCTCATTGTTTACAGTGGCGCCCCCTTCTGAACACTTTGTTAATTAAAAGATTTTTTTTTTTTTTTTTTTTTTTTGGGTATTGTAAATGTGAAACAACAATGAGGTATTTCAAAGAGGTGAACCACAGGTAAATTTCTCTAAGTGTGGGTGAGGGTTACTCAAAAAGAAACTTGACAAGGCTTTTAAAGATACCGACAATCATTATAACATAACGTGACTGATTGTTACCGTGCTCTTAACCGGGCAAACACTTGTTGGCTTCCAAGAAAAACGAACATAGTTGAGATGGTTCTAGCGGCCTTCTAGCACAGGGTCTCATGAGGCAGGGATTCTAGCCACTGGCTGTGCAAGCCATGAGGCCTGTTAGTGATTCTATTTTTTCTTCTGCAGAATGGGTCTTTCTGCATTCCAGGTCCTTTCTACCCCAATAAATAATGAGGCGATTCTCTCAGTGAGTTGTACTTTTGGTTTAAACAGCCAACTGTCTCTTAAAAAGGACTTTTGTTTAAAGTCCTTTAAAAAAAAAGTCCTTTCAAAAAAAATTTTTTTTTAATTTTTATTTTTTAATCCCATATGTTTACTCTGATCCTGGAACTTTGTCATTTTGACCTTATCTGCTGATTAAAATATTCTTCATCATCAGCACCTACTGCTCTCCTCTCCTGGTGGTCTCTCCGGAAGGGGTCTTCTCTAGCTCTTCTAGCAGAGTATGGACACTTCCCTTCTACCCCTGTTGCCAGACCAACCTTACCTATCTTGCAGGGACAGGTCGGAATGGCCTTTTATCTGTTGTTCTCTTCTGAGTGGTTAGTTTTTCATAGATACCGTGCTTTGCTTTTGTCAGGATTTACCCTGGACTATCAAAACCCTTATCTTGTGCCAGTGAATCCTAAGAAACAGACCTGATGAGAGAACCAGGAACTCGAACAGATCATATTTATCCTGAATGTTCCGTCCAAAATGAAGAATACATTTCTGAGGAGCCTCAAGATGTCTTAGAAGGGAAGTTTCACCAACTCTGTCACGTAGGGGCATCCATTCTAATTCTGTGTCAATGTTCCTACTTTCCCAGCTAGTAATTCTCTTCCTCAGAAAGCCCACTCTCAACCGTTTCCTCTCTCAAAGGCAGTTGCTCTTCGAGTCTGCACATGGCACTTGGGGCCTGCTTGTCGTTGGCTACTGCCCTCTGTACCTTGGGTCTAACAGCTTCGGGGCATCAAGATGAAATCGTCTCTTGTTCTAAGACTTAATATAGTTTGGGGCACATGGTAAGCAATAATCACTTTTTTAGTTGATCCAAGTGTTCGACCTTTCTTAATTATTCTAGTACCACAGTTTACTTGTTCTAAGATTTGTCCTCCCCCCCCCATTCTAATAACTCTTGCAGTTGATGACATATCCTAGTTTAACTGACAGCATTTCTCTTTCTTAGTCGAACATAAACTATAGTGCATCTTACCCTTGATGAAAGCTAGGTTGCAATTAAATACTCTATTATGGTTACGATTCTGATATTTGAAATCCTCCGGGAGCTCCCTGTGCCCCCACAGTGTAGTACCTCACCTTCTCGGCATAGTATACAAACCAGCTCACCCCCAGTGTTAACCCCGGGGCTCAGCCTCCATCCCCAGGTGATGCTGCCAGATCAGCTGCCCGTTGTCCTGAACTTGCTGTAGATTCCCGAATGCACTGTGCTGCCTCCTGGCACTTTGAAAGTGACACACTCATCCCCATTCTTCGCTTTGCCCTTGTCTATCACCTCCCCTCAAAATCTGTTCCTAAGTGCCTTTTCCCAGCTCCAACCTACCCTTGGCAGTCTTTTATCTCCCTGTGGTAAAACCTGTCACACTGCACCATGGACATGCCCGTTGTCCCCCTGAGAAGAGAAAAGGGACAGTGAGGGCTTCCCAGCATTTGCAGCTCTAGTGCAGAGCCCCATGCCTGGCTTGCAGGAAATGCCAGATCATGAAGACAAACGGAGATCATCCTCTGGCTAAAACCAGCTCTCCTTTGCCTACCGCAGGATCTGGATCAATACAGAGCAGCCCGTTATTATTGCTGTTTTTCTAGGGATTTTTTACCCATATATTTCCCAGGTCTTGACTCTTTTTGTAGCACTTTAATTCAGGCTTCAACCACTTCTTAGTCAGATCAGGTGAAATCATTTTCCTTCCCATAGCCTCGGTGTATTTCACACCTAGTAAATCTTTTTTGAAAGATCTTATTTACCCATTTGACAGATCAAATGTAGGTAGAGAGGCAGGCAGAGAGAGGGGTGGGGGAGCAGGCTCCCCGCTGAGCAGAGAGCCCGATGTGGGGCTCCATCCTAGGACCCTGAAATCATGACCTGAGCCGAAGGCAGAGGACTAAACCACTGAGCCACCCAGGAGCCCCCATGCTGGTAATTTTTAATCAACGTGGATTTGCTGCATCAAATAGTTCCTTCTTCTTCAAATATAAATATATAAATATATTGATCAAGTCACTCGCATGTCTTAGGAGAATGTCATACCTTTAGTAGCAAACTTGAAATCTTGGACATTGGTTTTGATTTTTGTTTTGGTTTGATTTGGTTCGGTTTTTGTAATTTTAAAAATCCCTCCAGCCCTTGGCTGTGTCTGACCTGAGTGCTTTCTGCTGTTTCTGCAACAAAACTGTCAGGTCAGCGAAAACTCTCATTGTTTACAGTGGCGCCCCCTTCTGAACACTTTGTTAATTAAAAGATTTTTTTTTTTTTTTTTTGGGTATTGTAAATGTGAAACAACAATGAGGTATTTCAAAGAGGTGAACCACAGGTAAATTTCTCTAAGTGTGGGTGAGGGTTACTCAAAAAGGAACTAGACAAGGCTTTTAAAGATACCGACAATCATTATAACATAACGTGACTGATTGTTACCGTGCTCTTAACCTGGCAAACACTTGTTGGCTTCCAAGAAAAACGAACATAGTTGAGATGGTTCTAGCGGCCTTCTAGCACAGGGTCTCATGAGGCAGGGATTCTAGCCCCTGGCTGTGCAAGGCATGAGGCCTGTTAGTGATTCTATTTTTTCTTCTGCAGAATGGGTCTTTCTGCATTCCAGGTCCTTTCTACCCCAATAAATAATGCGGCGATTCTCTCAGTGAGTTGTACTTTTGGTTTAAACAGCCAACGGTCTCTTAAAAAGGACTTTTGTTTAAAGTCCTTTAAAAAAAAAGTCCTTTCAAAAAATTTTTTTTTTAATTTTTATTTTTTAATCCCATATGTTTACTCTGATCCTGGAACTTTGTCATTTTGACCTTATCTGCTGATTAAAATATTCTTCATCATCAGCACCTCCTGCTCTCCTCTCCTGGTGGTCTCTCCGGAAGGGGTCTTCTCTAGATCTTCTAGCAGAGGATGGGCACTTCCCCTCTACCCCTGTTGCCAGACCAACCTTACCTATCCTGCAGGGACAGGTCGGCCTGGCCTTTTATCTGTTGTTCTCTTCTGAGTGGTTAGTTTTTCATAGATACCGTGCTTTGCTTTTGTCAGGATTTACCCTGGACTATCAAAACCCTTATCTTGTGCCAGTGAATCCTAAGAAACAGACCTGATGAGAGAACCAGGAACTCGAACAGATCATATTTATCCTGAATGTTCCGTCCAAAATGAAGAATACATTTCTGAGGAGCCTCAAGATGTCTTAGAAGGGAAGTTTCACCAACTCTGTCACGTAGGGGCATCCATTCTAATTCTGTGTCAATGTTCCTACTTTCCCAGCTAGTAATTCTCTTCCTCAGAAAGCCCACTCTCAACCGTTTCCTCTCTCAAAGGCAGTTGCTCTTCGAGTCTGCACATGGCACTTGGGGCCTGCTTGTCGTTGGCTACTGCCCTCTGTACCTTGGGTCTAACAGCTTCGGGGCATCAAGATGAAATCGTCTCTTGTTCTAAGACTTAATATAGTTTGGGGCACATGGTAAGCAATAATCACTTTTTTAGTTGATCCAAGTGTTCGACCTTTCTTAATTATTCTAGTACCACAGTTTACTTGTTCTAAGATTTGTCCTCCCCCCCCCATTCTAATAACTCTTGCAGTTGATGACATATCCTAGTTTAACTGACAGCATTTCTCTTTCTTAGTCGAACATAAACTATAGTGCATCTTACCCTTGATGAAAGCTAGGTTGCAATTAAATACTCTATTATGGTTACGATTCTGATATTTGAAATCCTCCGGTAGCTCCCTGTGCCCCCACAGTGTAGTACCTCACCTTCTCGGCATAGTATACAAACCAGCTCACCCCCAGTGTTAACCCCGGGGCTCAGCCTCCATCCCCAGGTGATGCTGCCAGATCAGCTGCCCGTTGTCCTGAACTTGCTGTAGATTCCCGAATGCACTGTGCTGCCTCCTGGCACTTTGAAAGTGACACACTCATCCCCATTCTTCGCTTTGCCCTTGTCTATCACCTCCCCTCAAAATCTATTCCTAAGTGCCTTTTCCCAGCTCCAACCTACCCTTGGCAGTCTTTTATCTCCCTGTGGTAAAACCTGTCACACTGCACCATGGACATGCCCGTTGTCCCCCTGAGAAGAGAAAAGGGACAGTGAGGGCCCCCCAGCATTTGCAGCTCTAGTGCAGAGCCCCATGCCTGCCTTGCAGGAAATGCCAGATCATGAAGACAAACGGAGATCATCCTCTGGCTAAAACCAGCTCTTCTTTGCCTACCGCAGGATCTGGATCAATACAGAGCAGCCCATTATTATTGCTGTTTTTCTAGGGATTTTTTACCCATATATTTCCCAGGTCTTGACTCTTTTTGTAGCACTTTAATTCAGGCTTCAACCACTTCCTAATCAGACCAGGTGAAATCATTTTCCTTCCCATAGCCTCGGTGTATTTCACACCTAGTAAATCTTTTTTGAAAGATCTTATTTACCCATTTGACAGATCAAAAGTAGGTAGAGAGGCAGGCAGAGAGAAGGGTGGGGGAGCAGGCACCCCGCTGAGCAGAGAGCCCGATGTGGGGCTCCATCCCAGGACCCTGAAATCATGACCTGAGCCGAAGGCAGAGGCCTAAACCACTGAGCCATCCAGGAGCCCCCATATCTCGTAATTTTTAATCAACGTGCATAAAGTATTGTACATATTGATGAAGATCAAACAAATTCTGTGAAACCGTAGATGGACTTAAAGATACTATTATGTATCAAATATTGTAAAAATTAAGCAAGGAAATAGCAAACATAAAATAACCAAAGCATACAAACTTGGGTAGATACAATAGGTGTGATCATGTTCTACTTCATAAAGAGATGAGTTAATAGATAAATAGAAGTAACTAGACTTTTTAGACGTTAATAAAACTTGCCTGTTATTTCTTAGCTATATAAAATATATGGTTTTCTAACAAAAACGCTTATCTTAAAAATATTTAAAAATAAATTTCAGGCTACTCATAAGGTTCTATTTACTTTTCCACTGAAGGAAAAGCTGGTTGTTGTAGTTGTAGTTGTTTGTTTGTTTTAGTCTCCTCCTAGTTTTTATTATTATAATGTGGAATGAGGAATGTTAAATTGAAAAGTGAATTATTTTATAGACAAAATTCATTACTTGATTCACTTCCTGGTACAGCAGATGGAACTCCTGAAAACATGCCCTTTTGCCTTACAGAAGAGTAACAGTTATGCTTACTTCTGAAACATGCTTGGTGGTGGCCCTAAATAGTGACACCATACTAAACATTTTGAATATTTGCAATTACTTTTTATAGTCATAGGGCTCCAAAAGGCACTGCTAGTCTCTTAGTAGGTATTTCAATAAAGCTAAAAGTTGCCTGACTGTTTAAAAATATTAACAAGGCACAAAACATGGCAGAAGTATTGTCCTCAGATATTATTTTTTTCCATATGCTCCTGATTCCAGACATGACAAGTTATTTTTTAAAATTTTTTTATAAAAGATTTTATTTATTTCATTGACAGAGATCACAAGTAGGCAGGGTCAGGCAGAGTGAGAGGGGGGAAGCAGGCTCCCTGCTGAGCTGAGAGCCCGATGTGGGACTCGATCCAAGGATTCTGGGACCATGACCTGAGCCGAAGGCAGAGGCTTTAACCCACTGAGCCACCCAGGTGCCCCCATGACAAGTTATTTTTTTTTAAAGATTTTATTTATTTATTTGACAGAGAGAGAGATTACAAGTAGGCAGAGAGGCAGGCAAAGAGAGAGAGGAGGTAGCAGGCTCCCCGTTGAGCAGAGAGCCCAATGTGGAGCCCCATCCCTGGACCCTGAGATCATGACCTGAGCTGAAGGCAGCGGCTTAACCCACAAGCCACCCAGGAACCCGACAAGTTATTTTTGATAGATATATATACAATGTATTTTCCAGTTATAAGAAAAATGGTTCTGCTCTTTTTAACCTTTTTTAAAAATCACATAATTTTTTTAAATTTAAATTTTATTTTTTAATGTTTTACCTCTCTTTTCTTTTTTTTAAAAAGCTTTTATTTATTTATTTGACAGACAGAGATCACAAGTAGGCAGAGAGACAGGCAGAGAGAGAGAGAGAGAGAAGCAGGCTTCCTGCGGAGCAGAGAGCCCGATGCAGGGCTCAATTCCAGGACCCTGAGATCATGACTCGAGACGAAGGCAGCAGCCCAAACCACTGAGCCACCCAGGCACCCCAATGTTTTACTTTTCAATATACTACTTATAATATAAACCCTATTCCATTTTGTAAGAAGGTTACCATTTAAAAAATGGTAATTTTCTCATTGTGTCTTCCCTCTCATTGCTTTATTTTGAATAAAACATTTCACAATAAACATAACTGATGCTTTCCTTTTGATGGTCCCTTTGTTGGTCATATTGTATATGAACCATAACAATTAGTTTTACAACATTTATTCATGTTTGTTGATATGTTTTATCATAACTAATTTTCCCTCCCTTATCTAGATTCCCCAGCTTTCAGACAGGTGGACACTTCAATAAACCATACCCAAGGAATGTATCAAGTACTTCTTAGACATCTCTCAGATCCTTGAGGTCTCATTTTGCCTAGGGATTTGCAATAGGTTCTGCCAGAGGCACCACTGTGACAACTGATGTCCATGGTCTATCTCCTGCTAAGCTCAAGAGGTCACTGGTTTCAGAGTTTATCTATACAATTAATGCACTCCATCAAGTTCTTTTTTTTTTTAATATTAACAAACTTATTTTAAAGTTTATATGGAGAGGCAAAGACTCACAATAGTCAACATAGTGTTGAAGGAGAACAAAGCCTGAGGACTGACTTCAAAGTTTACCATAACGATGGGGCGCCTGGTTGGCTCAGTGGGTTAAGCTTCTGCCTTTGGCTCAGGTCATGATCCCAGGGGCCTGGGATCGAGTCCCGTATTGGGCTCTCTGCTCAGCAGGGAGCCTGCTTCTCCTCATTTCTCTCTCTGTCTGACTCTCTGCCTATTTGTGATCTCTCTCTCTGTCAAATAAATAAATAAACCTTTAAAAAAAGTATACCATAACGATAATTGGAAGCAAGATATTGTAATACCACAGAAAGACTAGATTAAAGGAACAGAATATATATTATCAATTATATTTTATATTTAATATAAAAGCAAAAGCAATACAAGAGAGCAAAATACAATCTTTCAAACAAATGGTTCTGGAGTAATGGTGAAGCTAAATGTAAAAATATAAAATAAAAATAAAATAAATAATAAAATAAAATAAATCCAGGCAGATATCATACACTCTTCACAAAAATTAACTCAGATTAAATTATAAACCTAAACATGAAACATGTAGAAGGTAATATAGAAGAAAATTTAAATGACCTTGGTTTTGGAAATAACTTTAGCTACAAAAGCACAAGCACTGAATTTAAAAATGTCTACTCTGTGAAACAATGCCAAGAGAATGAAAAGGCAAAGCACAGACTGTGAGAAAAAATTTGCAAAATACACATCTGGCAAAGGACTGTTAATCAAAAAGACACAAAGACCCCTTAAAACTCAACAATCGTGGAAAAACCTGATTAAAAATGAGCCAAAGACCTTAGCAGATACCTCACAAAAGAAAATATGACAGATGGCAAATAAGCATATAAAAAGTTGCTTCACATCATATGTCATCAGGAAAATGCAAATTAAAACAAAAAAGAGACACCAGTACATACCCAGAATCCAGAACACTGACAACAGAACACGAAATGTTGGTGAGGATGTGGAGCAACAGGAATGTTCTTCCATGTCTATTGAGAATAAAGAATGGAAAACAACTTGGCAGTTTCTTACAAAACTAAACATATTCTTGCCAGATGATTCAGCAGTAGCAGTTCTTGGTATTTATCCAAAGAAGATGAAACCTATACCCACAAAGATGTCTATAGTAGTTTCATTCATTACTGACAAAAGCTTGGAAGCAACCAAGATATCCTTTCATAGGTGAAAGTTCAAATAAAGTGTAGTACATGCAAACAATGGAATCTTATTTAATGCTAGAGAAATGAATTACCAAGCCATGAAAAGATATGGATATAAATATTTAATAAATATTTGATTTTAGGCTTCTACCAGTCTATCAATAGTAGTAGTATATTTTAACAGTGAATGCTCAGCATTCAAGAATTTACCTAATAAAATATTTGGGGTTCCATATTTTAAATACTTCAACCTCTATGATTATATTCCTAATAATTTTGAATTGGGGTAAATAAACCTTAATTTTTTGTAACTTGTTTCTTATTGCAAAAGAGCTCAATGAAATTTTAGAAAATAAAAATTTACCAAAAAAAAGTTTAGTTTACTATTGCCAAATAATTTAAAACTTTACCTTATATTCAAATACATATATTTTTCTAAATTGATTTATAGGCTACTAAAACCAAAAACTTTTAGTTATACTAGATTTCATATCATGCAATCAATGCCAGAAAGCCATCTGGCGATGACTTGTCTTAAATAGAGTTAAGATGGGTGTTATTACAATGCAAGATGGAAACAAAGATAGTATAACAATTGAGTGTTACATAACTTTTCTGTTTTGAGCAAGTTACTAATCTACAAAAGGCTTTTATCGGTGACACACTTGGGAATTTAACAAAACTTTTAAACTAGCATGTGCGACTCATTCCTAGAAAACAACACAATCAATAACACTTTCTTTAGATGAAATCATGACTATTTCTCCATTTGAATAAAAAAGGGAGCAACCCCAATAAGTTTATTGAACATGAAAAGTTGAAATGCTATAATGCTCCTAAGGAATTAAATGGTCCAGTCATGAATTACCAAAAAAGGATATAAATTACCAAAGTGTTTGTATAATTGCAATGTACAACTGCCCATTATCGTTCAATAGTGTAGGCTTGTACAAGAACTCTATAAAAGAACTCCACTTCTAAACCGTGAAAAATATGTTCCCTTTCCCCCTATATACAACTATTAAGCCATTCATTTAGCTTTTAAAATATCCACTTAATACAGGCTTTTTACTCATTTGAACAGGCAGCAGGGCTCTATTCTTATTGCTTACATCTGAAGGATAAACGTCTAGCGTAAGAGGTAAAGCCCATAAAGGAGCCCAATAATAACAAGAAAATACAGTTTAGTGAGCCCTTATAATCTGCCAGCTACCTTTCTGAGAATACTTCAATTAATAAAACTTATAAAATACCTGACCACAAAGAGCTTGCATTCTTTTGAAATATAATAGTAAAATAAACCAATAATAGAGGGGCACCTTAGTGGCTCAGCCCATTGAGTGACTGCCTTTGGCTTGGGTCATGATCTCAGGGTGCTGGGATGTAACTTCCCAGCAGGCTTTCTAGGCAGTGGGGTGTTTTCTTCTTCCTCTGCGCCCCCTCCCAATTCTCTCTCTCTCTGTCTCCAATAGGAAAATAAACCAGTAATAGAATAATCATTGATGGTTGATGGTGATAAGTGTTACAAAGAAATACAAGAAAGGTAAAAGCCATTGGAGAATGCTGGGATGAAAGTTAATTGTATTTTGTGTTGGGTGGTTATATCTCATTTGTGAGATGTTATTTGCACAAAGACCGAGGAAGTGAAGGAGGGTGTTATACAAATATTAAAGGAAAAGATTGCTCTAGGCAGAGCAAGTAAGTATATAGACTTTGTGTGAACAGCTGGTCTGTTACTTTTGAGGAAAAGCAAGGAGGCCAATCAGGAGTTCATAGTGGTGGAGAGAGGAAGAACGTATTGACGTATGATGCTCTAGTACATTGAAACGCCTTCAGTTTTTATTTAATATGAAAGGGGAAGATACCAAAAGACTTTCAACAGCAGAATAAAATCATCTGACTTGATTTTTAGGTTAAGTTGCTGTACCAAAATAAATTTGCAGGGAGAAAGGAGTGCAGTATGTGTGGAAGTGGGGTTATCAATCAAGTCAATAATTCAGGAACATATGATGGTGTTTTTAGCATACTGCGTGGTAATAGAAGTGGTGAGGTATGGTTTTTATTTTGTATCTATTTTGATGGTAAATATTCTGGTGAACAGGATGGGGTATGTGCAGGACAGACAATATCAACATTTATTTTACCTGCACAACCAGAAGGGAGGAGTCTTCATTCCCTGATATGGAGAGAATTCTGAGTTCAAATGTTCTTTCTGATTAAATGGCATAGTGATGATGTGGATTTAGTAAGACAGTGAAAGAGAGCAGTAAGCATAATGTTAAGCGGTAAGACATTATAATACATTTGAACATCAAAAAACGTTGTGTTGGATCATCTGTTTATGTGAGTAAATAAATAAATAAAGCTTCCTGGGGTTCTGATAGAGGTAAAGAAGACTACTATATGATCCAAAGGGGCACGTGCACCAAATGTTTATAGCAGCAATATCCACAATAACCAAACTATGGAAAGAACCTTGATGTCCATCAACAAATGAATTTTATATATATATATATATATATATATATATATATATATATATATATGATGGAATACTATGCAGTCATCAAAAGAAATGAAATCTTGCCATTTGCGATGACATGGATGGAACTAGAGGGTATTATGCTTAGCAAAACAAGTCAATCAGAGAAAGAGACTATCATATGATTTCCCTGATATGAGGAAATGGAGGTGCAATGTGGTGGGTTTGGGGGACAGGAAAAGAGTAATTGAAACAAGATGGGATCGAGTGGGAGACAAACCATAAGAGACTCTTAATCTCACAAAACAAACGGAGAGTTGCCAGGGCGGTGGGAAGGGTAGGGAGAGGGTGGTAGGGTTATGAACATTGGGGAGGGTATGTGCTTGGTGAGTGCTGTGAAGTGTGTAAACCTGGCGATTCACAGACCTGTACCCCTGGGGCTAATAATACATTATATGTTAATTTAAAAAGAAGAAGAAGAAGAAGACTACTATTAATCCAATGCTATGGTTTTCAGCAAAGAGTGTGTAATCAGGCATATTTTATTAAAGTATCCAAGTAAAATGATGGTCGAACATTGGAATAACAGAAAACATAAAAATCAGAGATTTTAAAAAGAGATATGGGACAGTGTACAGAATATAGTCAATGATATTATAATAGTGTTATATGGTGACAGATGGTGGCTATATTTGTAGTGATCATCGAATAATATATGGAGATATTGAAAACATGAAACCAATGTAACACTGAATATCCACTATACTCAAATAAAAGAAGAGTAAAAATAAAACATTTAAATTTAAAAAGATAAAAAGAGGGACAAGAATTTGAAAAGTGAATTCAAAATGAGTAAAGATGAGGCTAAGACATACTTTGAACACTCAGGAAAACACCATTTTGAAAATTCTTCCCATTTTGAGAAAACTCAAATGAATCAATACCATAAAAGAACCCATTTTACCTGAGAGATGTAATGAATGCTCAAGAAATAATTTTATGACAGGATAATTCTTCCCTCTGAAACAGCATACAGAAACCAGGGGAAACACTTGGAAGCAAAATAAACTATACTGAAAATAAGAATTAGGAAAAAGATAAATAATGAAAGATAAGAAAATTAGACCTGTGACAGAGATCTAGTGAAGAGAATTTTTAGCTTGTGGTTTAATGTTTTTGAGGATAATCTAGAGTTCATAACTGCCTTGAGACAGGCTGGGTGTAGGCAGTTTAGGCAGACCCCTAAGACAGGCCTACTTTGGGCAGGTGGTGTTGGAGGAGGCCATTGGGCTGGACAAAGACAAATCCAACCATTTGACTAAAGTGTCTGTGAAGATGTTGAAGTCAGATGCAACAGAGAAAGACCTGTCAAACCTAATCTCAGAAATGGAGATGATGAAGATGATTGGACAGCACAAGGACACCATCAACCTGCTGGGTCCTGCACACAGGACGGTCCTTCGTACACTCTCACAGAATATGCCTCCAAAGACAACATACAGGAGTACCTGCAGGCCCAGAGGCCTCCTGACCTGGAGGACTGTTACAATATCAGCCACAATGCAGCAGAGCAACTCTCCTCCAAGGACCTGGTATCCTGTGCCTACCAGGTAGCCAGAGGCATGGAGTACCTTGCCTCCAAGAAGTGCATACACCAAGACCTGGCCACCAGGGAAGTGCTGGTGACAAAGGACAACATGATGAAGATCTCAGACTTCAGCCTTGCCAGAGATGTCACCACATCAGTTACTATAAAAAGACAACCAACAGTGGACTGCCTGTGAAGTGGATGATCCCTAAGGCCATGTTTGTCCAGATCTACATCCACCAGAGTGACTTCTGGTCTTTTGGGGTGATCCTGTGCAAAATCTTCACTCTGGAAGCCTCCCATAACCTGGAGTGCCTGTGGAGGTGGTTTTCAAGCTGCTGAAGGAGTCATTTGATGGATAAGCCAATGAGTGCACCAGAGAGTTATACACAATAATGAGGGGTGGCTGGCATGTGGTACCTTCAAGCTGCTGGTAGAAGTCCTGGATCATACTGTGGCCTTGACGTCCAACCAGGAGTACCCGGACCTGTCCTTGGCCCTGGAACAATACTGTCTATGCTTTCCCAACACCCAAAGCTCCACCTGCTCCTCAGAGAAGAATTCCACCTTCTCTCATGTGCCGTTGCCCAGGGAGGCCTATCTGCCCTGACACCCAGCCCAGCTTGCCAATGGTGGACTCAAATGACTAGTATCCCTATTACTCCTGTCCAGATTCCGTCATAAGCTGTAACCCTTAACCCCCACCCTCCCTGCAAGACTCACTGCCTTCTCCTTTGTCCCTTTCCTACTGGCAGGAGCCAGCTGCCTACCTGAGGCCTTCACCCTTAGAAGTTCACCTCACTTCCCCTTCCTCTTCCTCCTCCTTACAACCTGCTCATGAAAGAAAGGCACAGAGAGGCAGGTACTTGCTCGTGGCTACTTCCTTCCCTCCCATATGTTGGACCAAAACCCCTCCTGGCATCTGGTACTGCCTGGACGTCGAGGGAGTGGGAGATAAGTCATGCCAGTGAAAGCTGTCGGAGCTTTCCTGTTTTGGTTTTGTCTGCTTAGCATTACATGAAAGACTGAGTTCTGGTGGGGGTGCCTGGGTGGCTCAGTGGGTTAAGCCGCTGCCTTCGGCTCAGGTCATGATCTCGGGGTCCTGGGATCGAGTCCCGCATCGGGCTCTCTGCTCGGCAGGGAGCCTGCTTCCCTCTCTCTCTCTCTCTGACTGCCTCTCCATCTACTTGTGATTTCTCTCTGTCAAATAAATAAATAAAATCTTTAAAAAAAAAAAAAAAAAGACTGAGTTCCTGTGGCAGGGACCTAGTCCTTGGGGCTGTAGCACTAGCTTCGGGAGGTCAACTGCTCTGGGCCTTGGCTAAGAGCAACCCCTGCTCCAGAGATATGGTGCCAAGGGCTTATTAATTATGATACTAATATGCTTTGCTGACCAAATGCCTGGTATCAACAGATGGGAAGGCAAAGACTGGGAGCAGTGTTGTGACCATGGGGTCCAGCCCAAAACTATGAGGAAAAAGATAGAGAAAACAGAATTATGTACTCAAAGGCACATTTTGAAGGACGGATTGAATATAGTCTGCACTGCAAATATTCTTTAATCGTATGTTCTGAATTTCCTAAATTTAAGAAGTATTTGTTCAAATATTTATCTTTAAATAAACCCTAGGAGACTTTTTCTTGGATTCTGGAAAATCAGTCCATTTGGATACAAATCTTTTTGTCACTGATGGAAATTTTAAGCCCTTAACTGTGGAATGTCTAATGTATTCTTACAGCAATTGTGATTTGCCAATACATGGGTGATGTGTGTGTGTTGTGTGTGTTTATTTTTATTTTTGATGGTTTTACTCTTCTATGAGATTTTTAAGTAGACATAATTTTAATAAATTATGATTTGTTGAAATTTATCTGAGGTTATATATAATAAAATGAAATTTGTGTGAACTGAAGAAGTGCGTCTCCATTTGTTTTTTTTTAAGAGTAGACTGGACTTTAAAAATTGTCCAAAGAAGTACATTATATTCATTATTAAATTTGATAAAATACAATAAAGTATTTATGGTCATATGGAACCATATCAAATTCTACTATTAATTCATATCAATAATTACCATAAGAGGAAAAAGGGATATTTTTCAAAATAAAAATTAGTGTATTTTTCAAAATATGATATAGTGTTATTCACTGAACAGAGGGAAGAAATGTCAAAGTTTAACACAGTTTACAGAATGTTTTAACATAAATTGAAATTTAACACTGACCAAATTTCACAGTTTTAAGTAAAATGATAGTACTTTAAATCCTTGAAAAGTGGTAAGTGACCCAAAATATTGCTGAGAAAAACAAATTTAACACTACACTAGTCTGAGATGGTTAAGTTATGGTACAACTTGCCATTGTGTATCATCAAATGGTATATTTTTTTCTTTTGGTCTTGTCATTATATTTTATTTTAGCCATTCTGATAAGTGTGTAGTGATATCTCAGTGTCATTTAAATTGCATTTCCTTGATGTCTAATTATGTCAAATTATATTATTTTGATGTTTAATGTTCTGAGCTTTCTCAGTTCAAGACCATGAAGCCACTTAGGAAAAATAAGTTATAGATGCACTCATAGACCAACTCTTATTTAGAAATAAGAACAAACATTACTACCCATTCCAACAAAAAATCGATTTGTTATGCAGTAGGGATTTTATAAATTACCTGACACAACTTATATAGTAAGATGAAATGGGACAGGCGGCTTCTTGCAGCTATATACAACATCATTTAAATTTCAATTTTCAGTATAATTTTTCCAAGGTATACACAGAATATATATTTAATGTAAATTGTGAACATTTTAAACTCTGTATATGGAAATTAATCAATTTTAAGTTTATAACAATCAAAATTAACGGAAGTTTATTTTAAATTAGTTAGCTTTCTCTGCATTGCAAGACAGAATAATCAAGAATAGGTAAGAAAAAAATAATCTCTGTAAAATTACCAGGGGTGCATTATGAAGTGTTCGCTAACCGATCAAACTCACAATTTGGATTGAATGGCAAGTGACTTTTAAACTCTGGAACTCATTGTCAATTTTTTTTTCTTCATTGTGTCTTAAATGTGGAACAACAATGAGGTATTTCAAAGAAGTGAACCACACATAAATTTCTCTAAGGGTGGGGTGAGGGTTACTCAAAAAGGAACTAGACAAGGCTTTCAAAGATATCGACAATCATTATAACATAACGTGACTGATTGTTACCGTGCTCTTAACTGGGCAAACACTTGTTGGCTTCCAAGAAAGATGAACATAGTTGAGATGGTTCTAGCGGCCTTCTAGCACAGGGTCTCATGAGGCAGGGATTCTAGCCACTGGCTGTGCAAGGCATGAGGCCTGTTAGTGATTCTATTTTTTCTTCTGCAGAATGGGTCTTTCTGCATTCCAGGTCCTTTCTACCCCAATAAATAATGCGGCGATTCTCTCAGTGAGTTGTACTTTTGGTTTAAACAGCCAACTGTCTCTTAAAAAGGACTTTTGTTTAAAGTCCTTTAAAAAAAAAGTCCTTTCAAAAAAATTTTTTTTTTTAATTTTTATTTTTTAATCCCATATGTTTACTCTGATCCTGGAACTTTGTCATTTTGACCTTATCTGCTGATTAAAATATTCTTCATCATCAGCACCTACTACTCTCCTCTCCTGGTGGTCTCTCCGGAAGTGGTCTTCTCTAGCTCTTCTAGCAGAGGATGGGCACTTCCCCTCTACCCCTGTTACCGGACCAACCTTACCTATCCTGAGGGGCAGGTCAGCCTGGCCTTTTATCTGCTGTTCTATTCTGAGTAGTTAGTTTTTAATAGATATCGTGCTTTGCTTTTGTCAGGATTTACCCTGCACTATCAAAACCCTTTTCTTGTGCCAGTGAAGCCTAAAAAACAGTCCTGATGAGAGAACCAGGATCTCGAACAGATCATATTTATCCTGAATGTTCTGTCCAAAATGAAAAATACATTTCTGAGAAGCATCAAGTTCTCTGAGATGGGAAGTTTCACCAACTCTGTCATGTAGGGGCATCAATTCTGATTCTGTGTCAATTTTCCTACTTTCCCAGCTAGTAATTCTCTACCTCAGAAAGCCCACTCTCAACCGTTTCCTCTCTCAAAGGCAGTTATTCTTAGAGTCTGCACATGGCACTTGGGGCCTGCTGGTCGTTGGCTACTGCCCTCTGTACCTTGGGTCTAACAGCTGCGTGGCATCAAGATGAGAACGTCTCTTGTTCTAAGACTTAATATAGTTTGGGGCACATGGTAAGCAATAATCACTTATTTTGTTGATCCAAGCGTTCGACCTTTCTTAATTATTCTAGTACCACAGTTTACTTGTTCTAAGATTTGTCCCCCCCATTTAAATATCTCTTAAGGTGGCACGCACCTAGCACTTGAGGACATATCCTAGTTTAACTGACAGCATTTCTCTTTCTTAGTCGAACATAAACTATAGTGCATCTTACCCTTGATGAAAGCTAGGATGCAATTAAATACTCTATTATGGTTATGATTCTGATATTTGAAATCCTCCGGTAGCTCCCTGTGCCCCCACAGTGTAGTGCCTCACCTCCTTGGAATAGTGTACAAACCATCTCATCCCCAGTGTTAACCCCGGGGCTCAGCCTCCATCCCCAGGTGATGCTGCCCGATCAGCTGTCCGTTGTCAATGAACTTGCTGTAGTTTCCCGAATGCACTGTGCTGCCTCCTGGCACTTTGAAACTTGACACACTCATCCTCATTTTTCGCTTTGCCCATGTCTATCCCCTCCCCTGAAAATCTGCTCCTAAGTGGCTTTTCCCAGCTCCAACCTACCCTTGGCAGTCTTTTATCTCCCTGTGGTAAAACCTGTCACACTGCACCATGGACATGCCCGTTGGCCCCCTGAGAAGACAAAAGGGACAGTGACGGCTCCCCAGCATTTGCAGCTCTAGAGCAGAGCCCCATGCCTGGCTTGCAGGAAATGCCAGATCATGAAGACAAACGGAGATCATCCTCTGGCTAAAACCAGCTCTTCTTTGCCTACCGCAGGATCTGGATCAATAAAGAGCAGCCTGTTATTATTGCTGTTTTTCTAGGGATTTTTTCCCCATATATTTCCCTGGTCTTTACTCTTTTAGTAGCACTTTAATTCAGGCTTCAAGCACTTCCTAGTCTGATCAGGTGAAATCATTTTCCTTCCCATACCCTCGATGTATTTCACACCTAGTACTTCCTTTTTTAAAGATCTTATTTACCCATTTGACAGATCACAAGTAGGTAGAGAGGCAGGCAGAGTGAGGGCGGGGGGAAGCAGGCTCCCCGCTGAGCAGAGAGCCCGATGTGGGGCTCCATCCCAGGACCCTGAAATCATGACCTGAGCCGAAGACAGAGGCCTAAACCACTGTGCAACCCTGGAGCCCCATAACTCGTAATTTTTAATCAACGTGGATTTGCTGCATCAAATAGTTCCTTCTTCTTCAAATATAAATATATAAATATATTGATCAAGTCACGTGCATGTCCTAGGAGAATGTCATACCTTTAGTAGCAAACTTGAAATCTTGGCCATTGGTTTTGATTTTTGTTTTGGTTTGATTTGGTTTTGTTTTTGTAATTTTAAAAATCCCTCCATCCCTTGGCTCTGTCTGACCTGAGTGCTTTCAGCTGTTTCTGCAACAAAATTGTCCTGGCAGTGAAAACTCTCATTGTTTTCAGTGGCGCCCCCTTCTGAACACTTTGTTAATAAAAAGATTTTTTTTTTTTTTTGGCTATTGTAAATGTGGACAACAATTAAGAATTTCAAAGTGGTGAACCTCAGATAATTTTCTCTAAGTGTGGGGTGAGGGTTACTCAAAAAGGAACTTGACAAGTCTTTAAAAATATTGATAATCATTATAACATACCGTGACTTATTGTTACTGTGCTCTTAACTGGGCAAACACTTGTTGGCTTCTGAGAAAGACTAACATAGTTCTATATGGTTCTGGCGGCATTCTAGCACAGGGTCTCAAGAGGCAGGGATTCTAGCTACTGGCTGTACACATTACTGAAGTTCTTTGTTCCCTTTAAACATTATTTCTCTCTTGATATGCATTCTTGTTTTGTATTATATTGCATTATAAAGTTTTTTTTTTTAACAGACTGCATTTTTTAGAGTAGTTTGGGGATCAAAGTAAAATTCCCTTTCCCCACATACACACAGCCTTCCCCATTATCAACATCCTGTACCACGGTGATAATTTTTCACGCTCACTGACCCTACACTGACACATCATTATCACCCCAAAGTCCACAGTTTACATTAGAGTTCACTCTTGGTGGGGCACCAGGGTGGCTCAGTGGGTTAAGGCTTCTGCCTTCGGCTCAGGTCATAATCTCACGGTCCTGGGATCGAGCCCCAGACCAGACTCTCTGCTTGGCAGGGAGCCTGCTTTCCCCCAACCCCTGCTTTCCCCGCCTGCCTCTCTGCCTGCTTTAATGCCTGTCAAATAAATAAATAAAATCTTAAAAAAAACCTTTTCTCATATAGTTCACTCTTGGTATAGTATCTTATGCATTTTGACAACTGTGTAGTGATATATATCTAAAATATCATGCATATCATACAGAACATTTTCACTGGCCTAAAAATCCTCTGTGCTCTGCCTGTTCATCCTCCTCCTCTCCTAACTGCTACAAACCGCTGACCTTTATACCATTTGCATAGTTCTGCCTTTCCTAGAAGGTCATATAGTTGGAACCTTGCAACATGAAGCTTTTTCAAATTGACTTCTTTCACTTATTATGACGGATTTTAAGTTTGTTCCTTGCCTTTTCATTGCTTGATAGCCATTTCTCTTTATTGCTGAATCATATCCCATTGTTTCAATGGACCACAGTTTATCTATCCATTCTCCTCCTGAAGGACATCTTGGTTACTTCCAACTCTTGGCACTTATGGGTAAAGCTGTTATAAACACAGGTTTATATGCAGGATTCTGTGTACACAAAGTTGTCGCACTTTTGGGTGAGTACCAAGGAGCACGATTGCTGGATCATATGGTAAGAATATGTTTAGTTTTGTAAGAAACTGCCCAGCTGTCTTCCAAAGTGGTAGCACCATTTTGGTGTTCTCACCAGAATGAATGAGAGTTTCTCTTGTTCCTCATCGTCAAAAGCATTTTATGTTGTCAGTATTTTGGATTTTAGCCATTCTAATAAATGTGTAGTGATATATGATTGTCTTATTTATTTATTTATTTTTTAAAAAGATTTTATTTATTTATTTGACAGAGAGAGATCACAAGAAGACGGAGAAGCAGTCAGAGAGAGAGAGAAAGGGAAGTAGGCTCCTCCTGAGCAGAGAGCCCAACGTGGAACTCGATCCCAGGACCCTGAGATCATGACCTGATCCAAAGGCAGCGGCTTAACCCACTGAGCCATCCAGGCGCCCCTCATGTTCTTTTAATTTACAATTCCTTAATTAGACATGCTGTGGATCATCACAGCATCTGTTCATATCATTATTGCCATCTCAATATCTTCTTAAGTGACGTGTCTGTTCCAGTCCTTGCCAATTTTTCAATCTGGTCATTCATTTTCTTGTGTTTGAGTTAATAAATGAATAAATTATAATAATAAATAATAAATAAATAAATAAATAATGAATGAATGAATTTATTATATATATTATATATGTTATATATAATATATATTATATATATTATTATATATTAAATAATTTATTAAAAATAAATTTACTAATGAGGCCAAGAATTCAGAATCACAAATACTTCAGAACTAATAATAACTGCCATCACTTGTTGTTATTGTATAAGATAAATCCTACGATCAAGTTTCAATTTTAAATTCTTACATTTTTAATTCTTAAAACCTTATGAAGAAGCATCATTTGGAGGGAGCAGTTTTCATAATTTATCATCCATCAGCCTTTTTTTTAAGATTTTATTTATTTATTGGACACAGAGAGAGAGAAAGAGAGAGAGAGAGATTACAAGTAAGCAGAGAGGCAGGCAAGCAGGGAGGGAAGCAGGCTTCCTTTTGAGCAGAGCCCGATGTGGGGCTGGATCCCAGGACCCAGAGACCATGGCTTGAGATGAAGGCAGAGGCTTAACCCACAACCCACGTGATGAGAGAGCCCCTCAGGTGCCCCTCATCCATCAGCCTTAATTGTTTGGAGGAAAATGTGTGGATGAATAATGCCTTAGGGAGCTAATCTCTCTAAAGGATTTTCAATCTTTACCCCTTCAAGGTTTTTGCACAGTTCTGATAGCCTCTAAACATCCAGCTGATTTCTACAGTGACAAGCCTGTTAAAAACTGTCCTCAAACCGGGAATAGAGCTTGAAACATAGCAGTCAAGAACAACTTTGAGTCTTTTAAGGAATTTATCATCATTTCTTTGTTATGATTCCAGGTTCCTGGGATTGAGTCCCACAGTGGGCTCTCTGCTAAGCAGGGAGCCTGCTTCCATTCCTCTCTCTCTGCCTGAAACTCTGACTTCCTGTGATCTCTGTCAAGTAAATAAATAAAATTTTAAAAAACCATATTTTATACCAGTTATTCATGTTTATTAACTAATATATCACAATACAAATAATACAAGCAGTTGCTCTTTATTAATACCTTCAACCAAGATCAAAAAAATATGTCATATTTTCTCCAAAAATTTTATATCATCTGATAGGTCAGATATATATAAAATTACATTAAAAGTCTTAAAAATATCAGCAATATTTTCATTTACATGCAAATTTTAAAGAAAATCTACTTTTCGAACACGACTTTTTATGCTATATTTTTTTTAAATTTGTCAATATCTGATAAATTGTTTAGCGAGACTATAAATGTTAGATCGAAAAAAATGATTAATAGATGTAGGTTCAAATTATTATGTTCCATTAAAAATGATTTAGTCTTTGATGAACATCTGTTTGGTAATGTGTTGTATCCAAATATAGTAAATTAATGACATATATAAAATTATAGGGAAATGACACCTTCCGTTCCATTATGAGTAGAGCTTTTAAAATGCTATTTGTCACAACCTGTCATCTTCTCATTATGTAGCATTATGTAGCATTTAAAAAATGTATACTCTTCACTTTGAAGTCTTTTAGAAATCTAAAATATGACTTTCTATGGATTGTGTTTCCATATTCCTTTATTGCCACTTTGAACAAATCCACATGCGTTGAATCAAAGGTAATAAATTCCTCTTATTTGGAAAAATGATGTTTATTTTTGTTCTCTCGCCCTTAGCAGGTGGTTTCATTTTAGCACACTTCAGAGTTATAATTTCATGCTTATTAAAAACATTTATTATGATCTACATAGATGAATGAAACTTTTATTTTGTTAAATTATTTGCCAAAAAATCTGTTATTTTAAAAAATGTATTTCTTTTGAAGGGTTATTTTAGAGCATTCATAGAGGATCTAGGAGTGTGGTATTATGCAATTTTTAAGTAGGTTTGAAATGGTTTTTCATATGATTGTTTCTTTGAGGCTTTTGCTTATTTTGGGTTTTTTTGTCTTCTTTTGTCTTATTTTGTTCATTATATGCTATAAAATATTTTGAAAGTAAATTTAAGGTATGTTTTACATAGTTTATTTTTTGAAAAAAAATATTGAAATGACTTATGAAATTCAGTATATTCTCAACATTAATTTATTCTGAAATTTACCAATTGTCTACTGTCTGTTATATGGCAGATATTACTTCAGACTACACTGGTAAATGAAATACTTGGCTTTGTAGAACGTTTATTTTAATGGGTGAGACAATTAAAAGCTATAAACCTAAATAAAAATTGCATAGTGCATTCAAAAATGATGAGTGCAATGGGGAAAAAGAAAAATTAGATCAGGGTGAGAAAAATCAAGGTTGCTAGGCAGGGGATGGGGAGGTAAGAATTTTAATAGGAAGATCAGGTTAGTTACAATGAAGCTGACAATTGAACAAACGTATGGAAAGGTGATGAATTTGCCCAGAACTATCAGCAATAAGGTCACTCCAGACAAAGGAATTGGCTATCTTGAAGGCCATTAGGTTGGATAGTGCCTGGCATATCTGAGGAATAGCAAGGAGGCCACTGTGAGGGACTGAAGAGTAGCAGGGAAAGAGGTCACAGAGGTTAAATGAGTGGCTAGATCATGTAAAAGCTTAGAAGTCATTGTAAAACTGTGGCTTTATATTTGAAAACTTACTGTGTGATAGAATTTCTACTAATAACTGAGAGTTCAAATGTCCATAAAATTTCAAGGATTCTTATTCTAGTAAGACAGAATAAAGAAAAAGAGTTCATATTTTCACATGGTGTAACAAATGCTTGGAGATCCAAGTGTAGGAAGCTATGGGAGCACAGAAGAAGGCACTAAAATCACACCAATATATTTGATGACTGTGACTTTATATAAATTTGTATTTTCTAGATTGTTTTTATAGTCATGGAATCACACAGTATATTCTATTCATTGCCTGGCTTTTCTTTTCTCAGCACCATTACTTTGAGAATCTCCAATTGTAAATAGTTCATTTTGATGTTGAATAGTAATCTCTTTAATGAATAGATCATAATTTGTCTTTGCTCTATTGATGGACATTGATGAACATTTCTACTGTTTTCAATTCTTAAAAATAAAGCTGCTATGAAATTCATATACAAGTCATTGTACGAACATAGCGTTTGTTTCTCTTGGTTAAATGTGTAGAAGTAAAATGGCTATTGGTGTAACTGCAACGTATTTTGCATTTAAAAAATTTTTCAAACTATTTTCCAATGTGGTGGTATCATGATATATGCCAACAACAGTTTAGATTTTTTGTTGCTTCTCAATCTAGCTCAGACGAAGTACAATTAGCCTTTATAATTTTAGCCATTCTAATAGATATGTAAGCATGTCTCATTATGATTTTAATTTGTATTTCTTTAATGTCTAAATGTTGAGAAATTTGTCATGTGCTTATAAGCCATCCATATCCTTTTGGTGACATGTCTCTTCAATAATTTTCTTCATATGAAAAATTGGATACCCTGTTTGGTTTTAAAGGTTTTTTATTTTTATTCATTTTTTAATAATCAGAGTTGATGTCCATTATCAGATATATAATTTGCAAATCCCTACTCCATCTTTACGGTTTCTCAATGGAGCTTTGATAGCTGTGTCTTTCAAGAAATAAGCTACTTCTTTCTTAGTACACGGAGGTATGACTGGAACATTATCAATGTTGACCTTTGCAAAGAAAATCATGGCTTAAGATATATGTAGTCTGCGGTTGTTGGGAGTGATCTGTAATATCAAGCATATCTAGTTAGTTGATAATTTTGTTCAAGTCTTACATATCTTACGAATTTGATGACCATTTGTCTATATAATCTCAAAATAAAGGTGTTGAAACTTTTTTCCATTTCTCTTCTAAGGTAGAAGTTATGATTTTTGTTCTTAGTTTTTCCCTATATATCCCCAAAACAGTTATTAAGTATTAAAAGTCAAGAATTATTATACTCCCTGATGAATTCATCCTTTTACTCTTCTGTAATTTTGCCTTATCTTTATGTCTGATAATTAAATTTGCTTTAAAATCACTTTTCATTATCTTGATATAACCACCAAAGTTATAGTGTGATTAGTGTTAATATAGCATATTTTTTCTTTTACTTTATAAAGTACTTCTATATTTAATCCTGAAAAAAAAAAACAGCTTTTTAGCTCTGGAAGCATCTTTCTAAATTATCTTTCCTTTTTTTTTTTAATGAATCAGTAGCAATTTTTGTTAAGGGACCTAAACTGAAAGTAGGTTTAGAACTTTATTTATTTATTTATTTAGTAAAAGGTTTTATTTTGTTTATTGACAGCGAGAGACAGAGAGAGAGAGAGGAAGCGCACAAGCGGGGTTAATTACGTGCAAAGGGAGAGGAAGAAGCAAGCTCCTTGGGGTGCAAGTAGTCCCATGCAGGGCAGGATCCCTGTACACAGAAATCATGACCTCAGCCAAAGGCAAACATCTGCTTAAACAACTGCATCCAAGCACTCCTAGAAATTTTAAATAAAAAAGACCTTTTAAAAACATTTTGTTTCTTTCTTTTTTTTAATATTTTATTTATTAGACAGACAGAGAGACAGGAAGAGGAACTATAAGCAGGGCAGAGGGAAAAGGAGAAGCAGGTTTCCCACTGAGCAGAGAGCCTGATGTGGGGTTCCATCCCAGGACCCTGGGATCATGACCTGAAAAGAAGGGACACTTATGGGGGAAGCCACCCAGACACCTCATTTCTTTGTTTTTAATATATGGCAACTGATGCTTCCCAGCCATGAGGAGCATATTACCCATTGATTAAATCTTTGATAACAACCTATTTAAAGAGGGTGTAAATATATACTTACTCAGATTTATAACTTTGTGTTTTCTTCATAGTTTGGGGCTGGACCCCATGGTCACACACTGCTTCCAGTCTTTGCCTTCCCATCTGTTGATACCAGGCATTTGGTCAGCAAAGCAAATTAGTATCCTAATTAATAAGCCCTTGTCACCATATCTCTGGAGCAGGGGCTGCTCTTAGCCAAGGCCAGAGTAGTTGACATCCCCTCGCTAGTGCTATAGCCCCAAGGACTAGGTCCCTGCCACCAGAACTCAGTCTTACATGTTATGCTAAGCAGACAAAACCAAAACAGGAAATCTCCAACAGCTTTCACTGGCATGCCTCATCTCCCACTCCCTCGACGTCCAGGCAGTACCAGATGCCAGGGAGGGGTCTTGGTCCAACATATGGGAGGGAAGGAAGTAGCCACGAGCAAGTACATGCCTCTCTGTGCCTTTCTTTCATGAGATGGTTGTAAGGGAAAGGAAGAGGAAGGGTAAGAGAGGTGAACTTCAAGGGGTGAAGACCTCAGGTAGGCAGCTGGCTCCTGCCAGTAGGAAAGTGACAAAGGAGAAGGCAGTGAGTCTTGCAGGGAGGGTGGGGGGTAAGGGTTACAGCTTATGACGGAATCTGGACAGGAGTAATAGGGATACTAGTCATTTGAGTCCACCATTGGCAAGCTGGGCTGGGTGTCAGGGCAGATAGGCCTCCCTGGGCAACGGCACATGAGAGAAGGTGGAATTCTTCTCTGAGGAGCAGGTGGAGCTTTGGGTGTTGGGAAAGCATAGACAGTATTGTTCCAGGGCCAAGGACAGGTCCGGGTACTCCTGGTTGGAGGTCAAGACCACAGTATGATCCAGGTCTTCTACCAGCAGCTTGAAGGTACCACATGCCAGCCACCCCTCATTATTGTGTATAACTCTCTGGTGCACTCATTGGCTTATCCATCAAATGACTCCTTCAGCAGCTTGGAAACCACCTCCACAGGCACTCCAGGTTATGGGAGGCTTCCAGAGTGAAGATTTTGCACAGGATCACCCCAAAAGACCAGAAGTCACTCTGGTGGATGTAGATCTGGCCAAACATGGCCTTAGGGATCATCCACTTCACAGGCAGTCCACTGTTGGTTGTCTTTTTATAGTAACTGATGTGGTGACATCTCTGGCAAGGCTGAAGTCTGAGATCTTCATCATGTTGTCCTTTGTCACCAGCACTTCCCTGGTGGCCAGGTCTTGGTGTATGCACTTCTTGGAGGCAAGGTACTCCATGCCTCTGGCTACCTGGTAGGCACAGGATACCAGGTCCTTGGAGGAGAGTTGCTCTGCTGCATTGTGGCTGATATTGTAACAGTCCTCCAGGTCAGGAGGCCTCTGGGCCTGCAGGTACTCCTGTATGTTGTCTTTGGAGGCATATTCTGTGAGAGTGTACGAAGGACCGTCCTGTGTGCAGGACCCAGCAGGTTGATGGTGTCCTTGTGCTGTCCAATCATCTTCATCATCTCCATTTCTGAGATTAGGTTTGACAGGTCTTTCTCTGTTGCATCTGACTTCAACATCTTCACAGACACTTTAGTCAAATGGTTGGATTTGTCTTTGTCCAGCCCAATGGCCTCCTCCAACACCACCTGCCCAAAGTAGGCCTGTCTTAGGGGTCTGCCTAAACTGCCTACAATCGGCCTGTCTCAAGGCAGTTATGAACTCTAGATTATCCTCAAAAACATTAAACCACAAGCTAAAAATTCTCTTCACTAGATCTCTGTCGCATGTCTAATTTTCTTATCTTTCATCATTTATCTTTTTCCTGATTCTTATTTTCAGTATAGTTTATTTTGCTTCCAAGTGTTTTCCCTGGTTTCTGTATGCTGTTTCAGAGGAAAGAATTATCCTGTTAAAATTATATATTGAGCATTCATTACATCTCTCAGTTAAAATGGGTTCTTTTATGGTATTGATTCATTTGAGTTTTCTCAAAATGGGAAGAATTTTCAAAATGGTGTTTTCCTGAGTGTTCAAAGTATGTCTTAGCCTCATCTTTACTCATTTTGAATTCACTTTTCAAATTCTTGCCCCTCTTTTATCTTTTTAAATTTAAATATTTTATTTTTACTCTTCTTTTATTTGAGTATAGTGGATATTCAGTGTTACATTGGTTTCATGTTTTCAATATCTCCATACATTATTCTATGATCACTACAAATATAGCCACCATCTGTCACCATATAACACTATTATAATATCATTGACTATATTCTCTACACTGTCCCATATCTCTTTTTAAAATCTCTGATTTTTATGTTTTCTGTTATTCCAATGTTCGACCATCATTTTATTGGATACTTTAATAAAATATGCCTGATTACACACTCTTTGCTGAAAACCATAGCATTGGATTAATAGTAGTCTTCTTCTTCTTCTTCTTTTTTAATTAACATATAATGTATTATTAGCCCCAGGGGTACAGGTCTGTGAATCGCCAGGTTTACACAATTCACAGAACTCACCAAGCACATACCCTCCCCAATGTTCATAACCCCACCACCCTCTCCCTACCCTCCCCACCGCCCTGGCAACTCTCCATTTGTTTTGTGAGATAAAGAGTCTCTTATGGTTTGTCTCCCTCTCGATCCCATCTTGTTTCATTTACTCTTTTCCTGTCCCCCAAACCCACCACATTGCACCTCCATTTCCTCATATCAGGGAAATCATATGATAGTCTCTTTTTCTGGTTGACTTATTTTGCTAAGCATAATACCCTCTAGTTCCATCCATGTCATCACAAATGGCAAGATTTCATTTCTTTTGATGGCTGCATAGTATTCCTATATATATATATATATATATATATATATATATATATATATATATAGGCATGATCCAACCTAATGGCCTTCAAGATAGCCAATTCCTTTGTCTGGAGTGACCTTATTGCTGATAGTTCTGGGCAAATTCATCACCTTTCCATACGTTTGTTCAATTGTCAGCTTCATTGTAACTAAACTGATCTTCCTATTAAAATTCTTACCTCCCCTTCCCCTGCCTAGCAACCTTGATTTTCCTCACCCTGATCTAATTTTTCTTTTTCCCCATTGCACTCATCATTTTTGAATGCACTATGCAATTTTTATTGACTTGATGGATAACCCCACTTCCACACATACTGCACTCCTTTCTCCCTGCAAATTTATTTTGGTACAGCAACTTAACCTAAAAATCAAGTCAGATGATTTTATTCTGCTGTTGAAAGTCTTTTGGTATCTTCCCCTTTCATATTAAATAAAAACTGAAGGCGTTTCAATGTACTAGAGCGTCATACGTCAATACGTTCTTCCTCTCTCCACCACTATGAACTCCTGATTGGCCTCCTTGCTTTTCCTCAAAAGTAACAGACCAGCTGTTCACACAAAGTCTATATACTTACTTGCTCTGCCTAGAGCAATCTTTTCCTTTAATATTTGTATAACACCCTCCTTCACTTCCTGGGTCTTTGTGCAAATAACATCTCACAAATGAGATATAACCACCCAACACAAAATACAATTAACTTTCATCCCAGCATTCTCCAATGGCTTTTACCTTTCTTGTATTTCTTTGTAACACTTATCACCATCAACCATCAATGATTATTCTATTACTGGTTTATTTTCCTATTGGAGACAGAGAGAGAGAGAATTGGGAGGGGGCGCAGAGGAAGAAGAAAACACCCCACTGCCTAGAAAGCCTGCTGGGGAGTTACATCCCAGGACCCTGAGATCATGACCCAAGCCAAAGGCAGTCACTCAATGGACTGAGCCACCGAGGTGCCCCTTTATTATTGGTTTATTTTACTATTATATTTCAAAAGAATGCAAGCTCTTTGTGGTCAGGTATTTTATATGTTTTATTAATTGAAGTATTCTCAGAAAGGTAGCTGGCAGATTGTAAGGGCTCACTAAACTGTATTTTCTTGTTAATATTGGGCTCCTTTAAGGGCTTTACCTCTTACACTAGATGTCTATCCTTCAGATGTAAGCAATAAGAATAGAGCCCTGCTGCCTGTTCAAATGAGTAAAAAGCCTGTATTAAGTGGATATTTTAAAAGCTAAATGAATGGCTTAATAGTTGTATATAGGGGGAAAGGGAACATATTTTCCACGGTTTAGAAGTGGAGTTCTTTTATAGAGTTCTTGTACAAGCCTACACTATTGAACGATAATGGGCTGTTGTACATTCCAATTATACAAACACTTTGGTAATTTATATCCTTTTTTTGTAATTCATGACTGGATCATTTAATTCCTTAGGAGCATTATAGCATTTCAACTTTTCATGTTCAATAAACTTATTGGGGTTGCTCCCTTTTTAATTCAAATGGAGAAATAGTCATGATTTCATCTAAAGAAAGTGTTATTGATTGTGTTGTTTTCTAGGAATGAGTCGCACATGCTAGTTTAAAGGTTTTGTTAAATTCCCAAGTGTGTCACCGATAAAAGCCTTTTGTAGATTAGTAACTTGATCAAAACAGAAAAGTTATGTAACACTCAATTGTTATACTATCTTTGTTTCCATCTTGCATTGTAATAACACCCATCTTAACTCTATTTAAGACAAGTCATTGCCAGATGGCTTTCTGGCATTGATTGCATGATATGAAATCTAGTATAACTAAATTTTTTGGTTTTAGTAGCCTATAAATCAATTTAGAAAAATATATGTATTTGAATATAAGGTAAAGTTTTAAATTATTTGGCAATAGTAAACTAAACTTTTTTTTGGTAAATTTTTATTTTCTAAAATTTCATTGAGCTCTTTTGCAATAAGAAACAAGTTACAAAAAATTAAGGTTTATTTACCCCAATTCAAAATTATTAGGAATATAATCATAGAGGTTGAAGTATTTAAAATATGGAACCCCAAATATTTTCTTAGGTAAATTCATGAATGCTGAGCATTCACTGTTAAAATATACTAATAATATTGATAGACTGGTAGAAGCCTAAAATCAAATATTTATTAAATATTTATATCCATATCTTTTCATGGCTTGGTAATTCATTTCTCTAGCATTAAATAAGATTCCATTGTTTGCATGTACTACACTTTATTTGAACTTTCACCTATGAAAGGATATCTTGGTTGCTTCCAAGCTTTTGTCAGTAATGAATAAAACTACTATAGACATCTTTGTGGGTATAGGTTTCATCTTCTTTGGATAAATACCAAGAACTGCTACTGCTGAATCATCTGGCAAGAATATGTTTAGTTTTGTAAGAAACTGCCAAGTTGTTTTCCATTCTTTATTCTCAATAGACATGGAAGAACATTCCTGTTGCTCCACATCCTCACCAACATTTCGTGTTCTGTTGTCAGTGTTCTGGATTCTGGGTATGTACTGGTGTCTCTTTTTTGTTTTAATTTGCATTTTCCTGATGACATATGATGTGAAGCATCTTTTTATATGCTTATTTGCCATCTGTAATATTTTCTTTTGTGAGGTATCTGCTAAGGTCTTTGGCTCATTTTTAATCAGGTTTTTCCACGATTGTTGAGTTTTAAGGGGTCTTTGTGTCTTTTTGATTAACAGTCCTTTGCCAGATGTGTATTTTGCAAATTTTTTCTCACAGTCTGTGCTTTGTCTTTTCATTCTCTTGGCATTGTTTCACAGAGTAGACATTTTTAAATTCAGTGCTTGTGCTTTTGTAGCTAAAGTTATTTCCAAAACCAAGGTCATTTAAATTTTCTTCTATATTACCTTCTACATGTTTCATGTTTAGGTTTCTAATCCAATCTGAGTTAATTTTTGTGAAGAGCATATGATATCTGCCTGGATTTATTTTATTTTATTATTTTATTTTATTTTTATTTTATATTTTTACATTTAGCTTCACCATTACTCCAGAACCATTTGTTTGAAAGATTGTATTTTGCTCTCTTGTATTGCTTTTGCTTTTATATTAAATATAAAATATAATTAATAATATATATTCTGTTCCTTTAATCTAGTCTTTCTGTGGTATTACAATATCTTGCTTACAATTATCATTATTGTATACTTTTTTTAAGATTTCATTTATTTATTTGACAGAGAGAGAGATCACAAATAGGCAGAGAGACAGACAGAGAGAGAAATGAGGAGAAGCAGGCTCCCTGCTGAGCAGAGAGCCCAATACGGGACTCGATCCCAGGCCCCTGGGATCATGACCTGAGCCAAAGGCAGAGGCTTAACCCACTGAGCCACCCAGGCGCCCCATCATTATGGTAAATTTTGAAGTCAGTCCTCAGGTTTTGTTCTCCTTCAACACTATGTTGACTATTGTGAGTCTTTGCCTCTCCATATAAACTTTAAAATAAGTTTGATAATATTACAAAAAAAAAAGAACTTGATGGAGTGCATTAATTGTATAGATAAACTTGGAAACCAGTGACCTCTTGAGCTTAGCAGGAGATAGACCATGGACATCAGTTGTCACAGTGGTGCCTCTGGCAGAACCTATTGCAAATCCCTAGGCAAAATGAGACCTCAAGGATCTGAGAGAATGTCTAAGAAGTACTTGATACATCCCTTGGGTATGGTTTATTGAAGTGTCCACCTGTCTGAAAGCTGGGGAATCTAGATAAGGGAGGGAAAATTAGTTATGATAAAACATATCAACAAACATGAATAAATGTTGTAAAACTAATTGTCATGGCTCATATACAATATGACCAACAGAGGGACCATCAAAGGAAAGCATCAGTTATGTTTATTGTGAAATGTTTTATTCAAAATAAAGCAATGAGAGGGGAAGACACAATGAGAAAATTACCATTTTTTAAATGGTAACCTTCTTACAAAATGGAATAGGGTTTATATTCTAAGTAGTATATTGAAAAGTAAAACATTGGGGCGCCTGGGTGGCTCAGTGGTTTGGGCTGCTGCCTTCGGCTCGGGTCATGATCTTAGGGTCCTGGGGTCGAGCCCTGCATCGGGCGCTCTGCTCCGCAGGAAGCCTGCTTCTCTCTCTCTCTCCCTCTTTCTCTCTCTCTCTCTCTCTGCCTGCCTCTCTGCCTACTTTTGATCTCTGTCTGTCAAATAAATAAATAAAATCTTAAAAAAAAATAGAAAAGAAAGGTAAAACATTAACAAATAAAATTTAAATTTAAAAAAATTATGTAATTTTTAAAAAAGGTTAAAAAGAGCAGAACCATTTTTCTTATAACTGGAAAATACATTCTATATATATCTATCAAAAATAACTTGTCGGGTTCCTGGGTGGCTTGTGAGTTAAGCCGCTGCCTTCAGCTCAGGTCATGATCTCAGGGTCCTGGGATGGAGCCCCACATTGGGCTCTCTGCTCAACGGGGAGATTGATACCTTCTCTCTCTCTTTGCCTGCCTCTCTGACTACTTGTAATCTCTCTCTGTCAAATAAATAAATAAAATCTTTTAAAAAAATAACTTGTCATGGGGGCACCTGGGTGGCTCAGTGCGTTAAAGCCTCTGCCTTTGGTTCAGGTCATGATCCCAGAATCCTTGGATCGAGTCTCACATCGGGCTCTCAGCTCAGCAAGGAGCCTGCTTCCCCCCTCTCACTATGCCTGACCCTGCCTACTTGTGATCTCTGTCAAAGAAATAAATAAAATCTTTTATAAATAAATTTAAAAAAATAACTCGTCATGTTTGGATCAGGAGCATATGGAAAAAAATAATATCTGAGGACAATACTTCTGCCATGTTTTGTGCCTTGTTAATATTTTTAAACAGTCAGCAACTTTTAGCTTTATTGAAATACCTACTAAGAGACCAGCAGTGCCTTTTGGAGCCCTATGACTATAAAAATTAATTGCAAATATTTAAAATGTTTACTATGGTGTCACTATTTAGGGCCACCACCAAGCATGTTTCAGAAGTAAGCATAACTGTTACTCTTCTGTAAGGCAAAAGGGCATGTTTTCAGGAGTTCCATCTGCTGTACCAGGAGGTTAATCAAGTAATGAATTTTGTCTATAAAATAATTCACTTTTCAATCTAACATTCCTCATTCCACATTATAATAATAAAAACTAGGAGGAGACTAAAACAAACAAACAACTACAACTACAACAACCAGCTTTTCCTTCAGTGGAAAAGTAAATAGAACCTTATGAGTAGCCTGAAATTTATATTTAAATATTTTTAAGATAAGCGTTTTTGTTAGAAAACCATATATTTTATATAGCTAAGAAATAACAGGCAAAGTTTTATTAAGTTCTAAAAAGTCTAGTTACTTCTATTTATCTATTAACTCATCTCTTAATGAAGTAGAACATGATCACACCTATTGTATCTACCCAAGTTTGTATGCTTTGGTTATTTTATGTTTGCTATTTCCTTGCTTAATTTTTGCAATATTTGATACATAATAGTATCTTTAAGTCCATCTACGGTTTCACAGAATTTGCTTGAACTTCATAAAAATGTACCATACTTTTTGCACTGTCCTTGTTTTACTTCTCTATTAACTTTCCAAGATTTATTGACGTTAGAGGGTATAGCTATCATTTATTTTTATTCCTCCATAATGCTATGTTTACAAATTTTTATTTATCTGTACTTTTAAAAATATCTTTATTATATACCATTTCTCATCTCGCGTAACACTCACCTTACTTCTACACTTTTCAGATATTATGTAACTGAAAACCACAACTCAGCAACACTATAGCACCATTTTTCAAAATTAAATGTCTTACCAGAATTCTTTAATTCTATCCTTTATTTGTATTAGATGACCCTTTATTCTGGTATTTGGCATTGTTCATATGGAGGAAAGCTTATAAGTTGATATTCCATCAATAGAAGGGTTTATTATAATTGATTAATGATTTTCATTTAGAATGCATAGAATATGGTTGATTTAATATTTCTTTCTTACTCTCTGCCTGGAACATAGTGCTATCTATGTAATAGCCACTAAAATATTAAGTTAATTACCTAGATTTTAAACTTCATATGAATAGGAATAACATACAGAACTCTTCTCAGATTGGGACACCTGGGTGGCTCAGTCAGTTAAACGCCTGAGCCTTTAGCTCAGGTCATGATCTTAGGGTCCTGGGACTCAGTTCTGCAACAGATTCCCTGCTTAGCCGGGAGTTTGCCTTTCCTTCACCCTGCTGCTCCCCCTGCTTGTGCTCTCTCTCACTCACAAATAAATAAAATTAAAAAAATAAATTCTTCTCAGATAGCTAATATAGAATATCATCTTTGTATTCATCAAAGGGAAAGTGCCATATAATAATGAAATTCAGACTACTTCAAATTCATTTTTTAACCAGTAAGAAAGTACTGGAAACAAGCCAAAAATGTCTTTAATGAATTAAAGAAATAGATTGATTTTCAATATCTTAATGTTTCTAAAATAAATTGCAAGATTTTTATACTAGATATCAGTGTAAATATTCATTACACAAGGATATTCTAAAAATAAACCTGAGAAAACTACTTGACATATATGATGACAAAAACGAGTTTGACAAAAGTCAGTTTGGGTAAACTTACAACACCTACCACCGGAAACTCTTGTTCTATAATTTAATTATTTTAATTTACAAAAATACAAAAATAATATATCAGAGTAAGTATATTGATAGCTTTGAAGGTATGTTCTGGTTGTGCACTGTTTACTATTTAAAGGGAAATCAAATATGTGATACTTATGGTGTGACTATTAAAATTCAACAAGTTCAGAAGCATACAAAGAATAAAATAAAGACAAAAGATGACCCTTACTTATCCTAAAGATAGACAATGGTATATATGTGCTAGTTGGGGAGAGAATCCAGTCCGTAGATGGAGGATGTGGTAGTGGAAAAAAAAAGACACAACGTTTCGGTTGAACGTTTAGCACTATATTTTACAAAGTGAAATTGTGTGTTAATAGCCTTGAGTAAAATCCAAAAACTATTTTCAATTTGTTGAAGATTATTTAGGAAAAACTTGAAAAATACAACTTGATAAGGATTCCAATAAAAGATTCATAAGCAATACAAGTTTCAGAATTTTTAGTATATTTTTCCTAAAAAGCCATTTGATTTAAATTAAAAAGAATTCTATTTACCTGCCACTTAAATAAGAGGAAATTATTTGGTTTTGTAATAAGTCAATAAAATAAATTAACATATCTTGAGAAGACAGATATGCACACTAAGTTAAAAATAATAGTGCTTAAGCTGTTCAGCAAACATTTGTAAAATTCCTTGCCATCAGCTAGCTCTGGAGTTCTGCTAGGTGAGTAAGGCCATGTATGTTACTGCTCAGAGTACTGATGCAAAGCAATTGTCCCCTTCGCATCCATTTAGTGCCGTTGATATGTCATGCTATGTTGTTTAGAGATACATAGATGGCCCTACATGAAGGCCTTTTTTTGTGTGTATATGGGTGACTGTGATTTAACTTTCAAATCAGATGGCTCCTGATTTACAATGATTCAACTTATGATATATTTGGCAATGATGTGAAAGTGAAAGTGATTCAGTAGAAACTGTACTTTGAATTTTGAATTTGGGTCTTTATAAATAGGGCCAGTGACATGTGGTATGGTGCCGTCTTGTGATGCTGGGCAAGGGCAGTGAGCCACAGCTCCCAGTCAGCTAGTGATTACAGGGGTGAACACCTGATATTCTTACAACCATTCTATATATAACGATTCTTCTTTTTTTAGTGTAATATTTAATAAATTGCATGTGATATTTGATACTTTGTTATAAAATGGGCTTTGCTTAAGATGATTTTGCCCAAATGCAGGCAAATGTAAGTGTTCTAAGTATGTTTAAATAAGCTTAAGGTAAGCTATGATTTTTGATAGTTTAGGGGTATTAAATGCATTTTCAATTTTTTATGTGTGTCTCTGTACATAGCCCCCTTGTAAGCTGAGGAACATCTCTATATGTATATGTAGCCTTGGTATGGCTTACATATTATTGGCATGAAACATCTAGAACAGTACGTGTGCCATATAATTGTCTACAACATCAAACAAGTTTCTTGAAAACTTGTGCCAAAGGGGTTATGTCTTTAAGGATTCTTATTTCAGAAGGGTTCTCTCAAACGTAAGATTTTTCAGAAGTTAAGTGAAAATCTGACCAAACTAAACATTTTTCCATTTTCCCTAGTGAGCAAAGATAGCTAAAATCTATCTGCCATTTTCAACACTATATTCAACGACTGTAATTCTAATTTAAGAACAGATTATTTATATCAAAACCACATGTTGGCCTAATCTTACACAATATTCATAAATCTCACTCAGATCCTTGGACACTTTTATTTGTTGAGTCTATATGGTACTACGGACATTCATCTTTTTTGACCTCATAGCTTCATGTATGTCTATACTTTTGAAAATACATGCATCATAGTTCCATTGTAAAATGTCTGGGCTATAAAATGTGCTATGCTATCAAAATGGTAATAAGAACATACAAATGACCTGATGTAATGAACTGGACCAGATTGCCAGATATCACATTTCATACCAGAAAGATTCAGTGGTAAGTTTTAAAATGGCCAGCTATACTTCGACTGAATTATAACTCATTTAACTTCTTTCTTTGTGTACAGTATTATACATTAGTCAGTATTAGAGTAAATAAGTACTTTGGACAGATGTAAATATGCTGTAATAAAAATGTTTTCCTTTTTTCTTTTAGTCCTTTTTACTTGTAAGACTAGCCACAAATACCATGCCTGCCCCAAAATAATTTGCAATCCAAATTTATCTCTAAATGAATTTATTGTACAGAAAAAATATATATATATACACTTACTGTAGACATGTTCAATAATAGTTACACAACAGCAGGGCCCTAAATGTAAGCAGTATATTTGTTTTGTTTTGTTTTGTTTTTTTCTTTAAAAAAAAAAGAGGTTATGTGAAATATTGGAATTTTATTTCGAGGCCTAGTATTTCAAGACAGTTAACTATACTTACAGTGTCAACAGCCTCTTGTTGGCAGTATGATTTTATTGGCTCCATGGAATAACAGCAAGAATTTACTATTGCTTCTTTCCTTTATGACACACACAGAAAAAAAAAATTGACACATTTGCTCAAGACCAACCAGAATCATTTTAACCTATCAAAATGGATGGGAGGCCTTCACTGCCAAAGTCACTGCTGGGTTTTCACAATTCCTTGCAGACAATCTGCTACTCCCATTATGATAAAGGAGAGAAGAGTCATAATCAGGGAAGAAAGCTAGATTAATACTTGGAATTATCATTGAATTATTTAGCCTGCTATAGGATTATTATTATTACTGTCATTTGATAATTTTCTCTCATTTTATTAAACACAACTGTGAGTAATTACCCTACCTAATATTTCTCTATATTGGCTGACTAGCTAGCAAACATTCATGAAAATATCCATTAGCTTCACATATAAAATGCTGCATTATGATGCTGTTGAATCAGAACATACCACTACCTGATCCTGTAGCTCTTTGAGGATTTGCAAATCAATTAATTCTATGTTTATTGGATTCTTCCCATACAATTAGAAAATTTATAATAGAGTCCATGAACATTATTAGTTTTACCATTTTAAACCAGCAATCACACTTTGATTTTTACAACAAAAGCAGAAATATAAACACACACATTTGGATCAGGTTTCTGTTAGTGTCTGGACTTCAAAATCCTATTCCTCAAGATAATGCACACCAAAGTTCTGGATTAAACAAGAAATTAGATGGCACCTGAACACTTGGTTTAATATTATCCAAAGGACTATGCAACTTATTTCTTACATTATGACATTGTTTTACAAAGATCCACACTTTTATAATGTTAGTATTTTTAATAATCAATAAAGTCAATTAATCATGATTAAAAATCAAACTTAAAAATTTCTACTTTTTGCTTTTGCCCCCTCCATTTAGAACTTATTTATAGCCTGATAATTCAAAGGTCCTTATGTTTATGAAAATCTGGACAGAAATAGCTCTAAGATCCCATTCAGAACTTGATATTAATCTAAGTCTTTTGGCTCCATTTATCCTGAGAGCAAAGAGTAGGACAAAGGATTTGAGTACTGTTAGGTTATCTGGGAGATTATCCAAGGTAGAAAAGAATGGGAAAGTGATACAGTGAAGAAGCAACTTTGTCAAAGAGGTACATTGTTGATATAATTGTTGTGGATAGAAAATGAAGGCTTGCTTTTACTGAAAGGTCCTGAGAAACTTCTTTAAGTTGTCCTCATGAAGACCTGAAAACTGACAATTTTATCTGTGGTTCTTATTTCCACTTCACTGAGAGCTGTCCTCAGAGGACATTAACTCTCCTACAATTTTGGGTTGTGTTGGACACATTCTAAAATGAGAGATAGAACATGAGATGCTATCAGTGTTAAGTAACTGCAATTTCCCATGGAACTATCCACCACAGGTTTGGCTATAATCAGGTGTTGGGCCTTGATATCAGCGGGATTTGGGGCAGTATCATTTTAGGTTAATCATTAAATATGAAATTTCCAAAAACTTCAACTGATGAAACTTTGATTATAAATCTATAAATATAACAATAAATCTACAGTATTCAAATTATTTTCATAGAAATACACAGACAAAGTATCAATTGATTAATATTTTAATGTTACAAAATACTGAACTGAAAGAATTTGGTCATATAACAACGTGTAACAAGTAGAACTTAGGTTTAGGTTAGAACTCAGGATGCATTTGAGACTCAGTTAAGAAATTGAATGGAGGGATGCCTGGGTGGCTCAGTGGGTTAAGCCACTGTCTTCGGCTCAGGTCATGATCCCAGGGTCCTGGAATCGAGCCCCAAATCGGTCTCTCTGCTCAGCAGGGAGCCTGCTTCCTCCTCTCTCTCTGCCTGCCTCTCTGCCTGCTTGTCATCTCTCTTTGTCAAATAAATAAATAAAATCTTAAAAAAAAGAAATTGAATGGATGTCTGACTATCTTATAGGTTTTCTAAAAATCAGTGACTTTGTGTTCACGTGTGGCTATGCAGGAATTTTTAACTTTCTCTAAGAAGTTATTAGATTTGATTATATAATGGCAGTAAAGGATGGGGAAAAGCAAAGTACAAACCCCATAAAGACAAAGACACTGAGTATGAGAAAAGAGTAATAGATAAGAAGAATCAATGCTTTTGAGGAAAGTGGGAATTAAAATACACAATGATTGTTGACTTTTTTAGATGCAGAAAACAAAACTAGCTTGCAAGAAGGAAATAACAGAAGACATGTTGGATGTGAGGCAGAATCCTGGAAAAGGCAGTAACGTGGAATAAAGGAGTAGGGAGAGCATATCAGGGAATTTGGATAGGAAGGAGTTAGGAGGTAATTGCTTGATAACTTTTATATGGCCCACTTAAATGCACAGATTTCTCTTCTTTAATTTATATGGAGAACAGGGTGTCCTTTCTCTTCCCTTTCAGAGCACCAGAGGTGTACTCTTTCAGACTGCAAACCTGAAAAGCTCAGGACTCAGTTGCTTAAGCACAGCTGAGAGGACATATTTCAATTAAGATTCACATTTTGCTGTATGTAGTAGACTGTCAAAAGTGGTTTAACCATATTTTTTCATTTAACAAGAAGCATAGAGAGAGTGTTTTCTGGTGTTGGTTCAGAGTCTTAAGAAAGTCAAGTGAACTATCTTAGAGGTTTTCATGGCTTTTTATTCACAGTTGCAAAAATTGCTGTTGGAGTTCTCACTATTAAGCCCACATTTCTGGTAGAAAGATAGAGGTAAAAGAGCATGATGGCTTGTACGACTGATACTTTGTCATATGGTTACAATATAACTAGAAAAGAGACAATAAAATATTTGATGTTGTTTTAAGTTTCCTTGTTCTCAATCCCTCAGTGCTTTCTGATATTAAAGGAAAAAGTAGATGGATATTGACCTGGCACTATCAACACCTGTCCATCTCTCTTGGATAACCAATATCTCTATAATCTCTTCTTCCCAGTAAAAAAAAATAAAATATATTCATAACCCACACTGTGCCATCTCAAGTTACTGCACCAAGATAAAATTACAATGATTTTCAGTTGTTCCAAATGGACAGAATACCCTTCCTTATGCTATCATGTCTTATAAGATAGATAATTGGCTTGCTACCAATATACCCAGATGTGACAGTGGAAGAGACAGGAAAAATATAATAATATTTATTTATTCCTTGGGTTAACCCTGTTTACACAGATGCTTACTATTAGAAAAGGTTGGTTTGGGACATTGGAATGAATTTACTTAATGGGTCTGTATGTAATTGGATTGGAGGAAATTTTTAATTTCTACAAAAATTATTAGAATTCTATCTTATCCTCTTTTGTTAATTTTCACATGTTAACAAAGCCAACGTTTTTGTCTAGCAGACAAGATCTTAAATCCTAACAAAACTCAATTTTTTCCTTTTTTTTTTAAGTTTGAGATCCTCATGTTCTCTCACGCTGCTTTAAATACAACTCAAAAAACAAAAAGGAGCTAAATGGGGCAGTAAGACCAGACTTTTTCTTTTATTTATCTTATTTTTAATTAAAAAATTAAAGATTTTATTTATTTATTTGAGAGAGAGAGCATGAGTGGGGCAGGGGGAGGTAGCTGCAGAGAGAGACTGAGAAGTATACTTCCTAATGAGCAGGAAGCCCGATATGGAGCTCGATCCCAGGATCCTGACTGAGATCATGACCAGAGACAAAGGCAAAGACATGTGCAAAATCCCTTTTTTTTCTGGGAAACAATACTTTACAAGAGATGTTTGAAAAAGTACTGGGGAATCAACTTTAATAGGAGACACAAAAATTTAATTGACTTTTGTAAAGCTACAGGGATCCAAATGATGGGAATCCCAGCCCATTTAGGTTTTGGACCACAGAGTATTCTTCTCTGTAATATTTTATTTTCTTCCATGTCTACTAACTCCAGTCCAAGTTCACTGATCTCTTTTTAGATAGTGCAAAACATGGCAAAGAATACCAAACGAGTGCCCAGTATTCTACAGTTATTACATCATTTCTAACATATAGATGTGTGTTATCAAGGCTGGTTCTGTGAAAGAACATAGTTATGCTAAAGTGTGTTTTGTTCTCCAAGAAATTAAATGCATGATTATCACACACTTATAAAATACTTGTGTCAAGAATTTTTATTCAAAAAGTAATAAGAGAAGCAGATATTAAAACTAGTTCACATGGTTATTTGGGATATAAGCAGAGTTGTGCAGCAGAAGTGCTCTGGGCCCATAATTTGGGATATAGAATTTATGTTGTCTAATGAAAAATCACTAACTTGCATTATTGTTAACAAGAATCTTGTGCATTACCATCAGTTTTCTACATTATAACCTCTTGCTCTACAGTTTGTAAATAACTTTGTCAATAGCAAATAATAAACGGGGTGACTCCAATGGATTGAGATAATCTCCAGAGTTTCTGCTACATAATACCCAGGACTCCATTGAAAGGACACCTAAGAATTTATTTTGCCCAAAAATTTGATCATTTTTTTCACTGTCCTTACCTATTTTCCAAACCTAGTCCTTTTGTTTCACCTTTCAGTCTACAGAAAACCCTGTATCTGACTGACTTGTTAATTCTGGGAATGTCTTGCAGATTAATTTGCTTGCCAGAGGTGGTTCCTCTAATTGATGTCTAAGAACCCTAATTAGTTAAGAAAACTTTTTTTTAACATTTTCATTGCTATTTATTATTATTATTATTATTATTATTATTATTGTTGCTAATAGCTCTATTATAAATAATTCACAAGGGCATCTTTCTGACAAAAGACAAAGAGCTGGCTACTAGTAGAAAAAGTACATTTGACTCTGTCAGTGAAAGTGGTAAAGGGATTTGAGACAATAAGGCAAAGCACTGGATTTATGTGTTAAAACTTTAAATATTATAGACACATTTACTTAATTTCTAATACTGTTGTTGCTTATAATTAAATAAGATGTTTTCCATGAACCACGCATTACAGCAAATATATTGTTTATACAGATCAAATTTTCATCAAAAGGGACGCCTGGGTGGCTCAGTTGGTTAAGCAGCTGCCTTGGCTCAGGTCATGATCCCAGCGTCCTGGGATCGAATCCCGCATCGGGCTCCTTGCTCGGCCGGGAGCCTGCTTCTCCCTCTGCCTCTGCCTGCCATTCTGTCTGCCTGTGCTTGCTCTCTCGCCCAACTCTCTCTGATAAATAAATAAAATCTTAAAATAAATAAATAAATTTTCATCAAAAAATTGTAAGTGTATTTTATTGTAGGATTATGATCAGCATTTTGCAGATGAGAAAAGTGAAATTTAGAAAAGTATGTCTCTTCAAATCCCTCATACAATATCTGGCCTAGATAGAAGGATATACTATCACAATTGAGGAAGATAATTGAGATTACTTAAAATGATAAACGTTACTGTATAGGGATTTTTTTTTTGCTTTTTTTTTTTTTTACTTTTACTTTTTTATTTTTTATAAACATATATTTTTATCCCCAGGGATACTGGTCTGTGAATCACCAGGTTTACACACTTCACAGCACTCACCAAAGCACATACCCTCCCCATGTCCATAATCCCACCCCCTTCTCCCAAACCCCCTCCCCCAGCAACCCTCAGTTTGCTCTGTGAGATTAAGAGTCACTTATGGTTTGTCTCCCTCCCAATCCCATCTTGTTTCATTTATTCTTCTCCTACCCACTTAAGCCCCCATGTTGCATCACCACTTCCTCATATCAGGGAGATCACATGATAGTTGTCTTTCTCTGCTTGACTTATTTCGCTAAGCATGATACGCTCTAGTTCCATCCATGATGTCGCAAATGGCAAGATTTCATTTCTTTTGATGGCTGCATAGTATTCCATTGTCTGTATATATACCACATCTTCTTGATCTATTCATCTGTTGATGGACATCTAGGTTCTTTCCATAGTTTGGCTATTGTGGACATTGCTGCTATAAACATTCGGGTGCACGTGCCCCTTTGGATCACTACGTGTGTATCTTTAGGGTAAATACCCAATAGTGCAATTGCTGGGTCATTGGGCAGTTCTATTTTCAACATTTTGAGAAACCTCCATGCTGTTTTCCAGAGTGGCTGCACCAGCTTGCATTCCCACCAACAGTGTAGGAGGGTTCCCCTTTCTCCGCATCCTCGCCAGCATCTGTCATTTCCTGACTTGTTGATTTTAGCCATTCTGACTGGTGTGAGGTGATATCGCATTGTGGTTTTGATTTGTATTTCCCTGATGCCGAGTGATATGGAGCACTTTTTCATGTGTCTGTTGGCCATCTGGATGTCTTCTTTGCAGAAATGTCTGTTCATGTCCTCTGCCCATTTCTTGATTGGATTATTTGTTCTTTGGGTGTTGAGTTTGCTAAGTTCTTTATAGATTCTGGACACTAGTCCTTTATCTGATATGTCGTTTGCAAATATCTTCTCCCATTCTGTCAGTTGTCTTTTGATTTTGTTAACTGTTTCCTTTGCTGTGCAAAAGCTTTTGATCTTGATGAAATCCCAATAGTTGATTGTTGCCCTTGCTTCCCTTGCCTTTGGCGTTGTTCCTAGGAAGATGTTGCTGCGGCTGAGGTCGAAGAGGTTGCTGCCTGTGTTCTCCTCAAGGATTTTGATGGATTCCTTTCGCACATTGAGGTCCTTCATCCATTTTGAGTCTATTTTTGTGTGTGGTGTAAGGAAATGGTCCAATTTCATTTTTCTGCATGTGGCTGTCCAATTTTCCCAGCACCATTTATTGAAGAGGCTGTCTTTTTTCCATTGGACATTCTTTCCTGCTTTGTCGAAGATTAGTTGACCATAGAGTTGAGCGTCTATTTCAATAGAACAAATCAACGGAACTAGAAGCTGGTTCTTTGAAAGAATTAATAAAATTGATAAACCCCTGGCCCGACTTATCAAAAAGAAAAGAGAAAGGACCCAAATAAATAAAATCATGAATGAAAGAGGAGAGATCACAACTAACACCAAAGAAATACAAACTATTATAAGAACATACTATGAGCAACTCTACACCAATAAATTTGACAATCTGGAAGAAATGGATGCATTCCTAGAAACATATAAACTACCACAACTGAGCCAGGAAGAAATAGAAAGCCTGAACAGACCCATAACCAGTAAGGAGATTGAAACAGTCATTAAAAATCTCCAAACAAACAAAAGCCCAGGGCCAGACGGCTTCCCAGGGGAATTCTACCAAACATTTAAAGAAGAACTAATTCCTATTCTCCTGAAACTGTTCCATAAAATAGAAATGGAAGGAAAACCTCCAAACTCATTTTATGAGGCCAGCATCATCTTGACCCCAAAACCAGACAAGGATCCCACCAAAAAAGAGAGCTATAGACCAATATCCTTGATGAACACAGATGTGAAAATTCTCACCAAAATACTAGCCAATAGGATTCAACAGTACATTAAAAAGATTATGCACCATGACCAAGTGGGATTTATTCCAGGGCTGCAAGGTTGGTTCAACATCCACAAATCAGTCAATGTGATACAACACATCAATAAAAGAAAGAACAAGAACCATATGATACTCTCAATAGATGCTGAAAAAGCATTTGACAAAGTACAGCATCCCTTCCTGACCAAAACTCTTCAAAGTGTAGGGATAGAGGGCACATACCTCAATATCATCAAAGCCATCTATGAAAAACCCACCGCAAATATCATTCTCAATGGAGAAAAACTGAAAGCTTTTCCACTAAGGTCAGGAACACAGCAGGGATGTCCATTATCACCACTGCTATTCAACATAGTACTAGAGGTCCTAGCCTCAGCAATCAGACAACAAAAGGAAATTAAAGGCATCCAAATCGGCAAAGAAGAAGTCAAATTATCACTCTTCGCAGATGATATGATACTATATGTGGAAAACCCAAAAGACTCCACTCCAAAACTGCTAGAACTTATACAGGAATTCAGTAAAGTGTCAGGATATAAAATCAATGCACAGAAATCAGTTGCATTTCTCTACACCAACAGCAAGACAGAAGAAATAGAAATTAAGGAGTCAATCCCATTTACAATTGCACCCAAAGCCATAAGATACCTAGGAATAAACCTAACCAAAGAGACACAGAATCTATACTCAGAAAACTATAAAGTACTCATGAGAGAAATTGAGGAAGACACAAATAATGGAAAAATCATCCATGCTCCTGGATTGGAAGAATAAATATTGTGAAAATGTCTATGCTACCTAAAGCAATCTACACATTTAATGCAATTCCTATCAAAGTACCATCCATCTTTTTCAAAGAAATGGAACAAATAATTCTAAAATTTATATGGAACCAGAAAAGACCTTGTATAGGGTTTATTTTAAAAGTTTGCCACAGATTCAGATTCTTTTAAAATATATATCTATTTTGTGCAAAGAGAATGCACTGAGAAGTAAAAAGAAAGTGATATATCAGTGCTACCAACTAATGGCTATAATATCATCACCTTATTTATGAACAATGAAACAGTGTGCACTATTTAAATAAATTTAAATAAATTCCTATTTATTTTATATATTTATAAATTTAAATAAATTCCTATTTATTTATTATTAAAGAAACTCCTCTAACAAACAGTATGTTTTGAAGGTGGCTAGCAGGAAAGTGTTGTACTACATGGAAGTAATCTGGTATAAAGGTCAGCGGTTTGTAGCAGTTAGGAGAGGAGGATGATGAACAGGCAGAGCACAGAGGATTTCTAAGCCAGTGAAAATGTTCTGTATGATATGTATGATATTTTAGATATATATCGCTACACAGTTGTCAAAATGCATAAGATACTATACCAAGAGTGAACTCTATGAGAAAAGGTTTATTAATATTTTATTTATTTATTTGACAGGCATTAAAGCAGGCAGAGAGGCAGGCGGGGAAAGCAGGGGTTGGGGGAAAGCAGGCTCCCTGCCAAGCAGAGAGTCTGGTCTGGGGCTCGATCCCAGGACCGTGAGATTATGACCTGAGCCGAAGGCAGAAGCCTTAACCCACTGAGCCACCCTGATGCCCCACCAAGAGTGAACTCTAATGTAAACTGTGGACTTTGGTGTGATAATGATGTGTCAGTGTAGGGTCAGTGAGCGTGAAAAATTATCACCGTGGTACAGGATGTTGATAATGGGGAAGGCTGTGTGTATGTGGGGAAAGGGAATTTTACTTTGATCCCCAAACTACTCTAAAAAATGCAGTCTGTTAAAAAAAAACTTTATAATGCAATATAATACAAAACAAGAATGCATATCAAGAGAGAAATAATGTTTAAAGGGAACGAAGAACTTCGGTAATGTGTACCTAGGGATTTTGATTGCACATTTGTAGGAAGTTCACATTGTCATTAGCAATTGTTTATCTGTGAAGTAGAAGTAACATAAAGTGTGATGAAAACTCAAAAACGCAACACTAAAAAAATGCCATCTATGGGCTCTTAAAAAATGGAACAAAATTTGCTTGGCTTTTTAAGCGTTGTGGGGAATGAAGGGATAGAATTTAAATTCAGCTTCATAAAAGATTGGATAATATATTTCTACAAAGAAGGCTCCTCTGAGTAACATAGAAATGAACATGGTAGCAGAAAGTGGAAAAAAGCTTACATCTCTTGTGAGCTCACGTTCTCTGAAACCCTGTCACTTAGTGGAGACAGTAACTGTTCGATGAATAGCAAATGCTAGTCTTTCAGATCCCCGGGATTTTCACTAAGAATCGTGAATGGATTTTTTAAAAAATATGTAAAGAATGTCTACAGTGCAAGTACCTGCAAATAACTGACATTTTGGAGAGAATATTTTAATCAGCAGAGAAGGTAGAAATGAAAAAAGTTCCACGATCAGAGTAAACATATGGAATTAAAAAATAAAAGATAAGAAAAATTTTTTAAAGGATTTATTTTAAAGGACTTTAAACAAAAGTCCTTTTTAAGAGACAGTTGGCTGTTTAAACCAAAAGTACAATTCACTAAGAGAATCACCACGTTATTTATTGGGGTAAAAGGACCTGGAATGAGGAAAGGCCCATTCTGAAGAGGAAAAAATAGAATCACTAACAGGCTCATGCCTTGCACAGCCAGTGGCTAGAAATCCTGCCTCATGAAACCCTGTGCTAGAACGCTGGTAGAACCATCTAGAACAATGTTAGTCTTTCTTGGAAGCCAACAAGTGTTTGCCCAGTTAAGGGCACAGTAACAATAAGTAACGTTAAGTTATAATGATTATAGATATCTTTAAAAGCCTTTCAAGTTCCTTTTTGAGTAACCCTCACCCCATCCTTACAGAAGTTTATCTGTGATTCACCTTTTTGAAATACCTCATTGTTGTCCCACATTTACCAAACCCAAAAAAAAAAAAAAAAAAAAAGCTTTTTATTAACAAAGTGTTCAGAAGGTGGCGCCACAGTAAACAATGAGAGATTTCGCTGCCCTGACAGTTTTGTGGCAGAAACAGCTGAAAGAACTCAGGTCAGACAGAGCCAAGGGCTGGAGGGATTTTTAAAATTACAAAAACCGAACCAATCAAACCAAAACAAAAATCAAAAACAATGGCCAAGATTTCAAGTTTGCTACTAAATGTATGACATTCTCCTAAGACATGCGCGTGACTTGATCAATATATTTATATATTTTTATTTGAAGAAGAAGGAACTATTTGATGCAGCAAATCCTCGTTGATTAAAAATTACCAGATATGGGGGTGTTGGGAGGCTCAGTGGTTTAGGCCTCTGCCTTCGGCTCAGGTCATGATTTCAGGATCCTGGGATGAAGCCCCACATCGGGCTCTCTACTCAGTGGGGAGCCTGCTTCCCCCCCCCCTTTGCCTGCCTCTCTACGTACTTTTGATCTGTCAAATGGGTAAATAAGATCGTTAAAAATAGAATTACTAGGTGTGAAATATTCGAGGTTATGGGAAGGAAAATGATTTCACCTGATCTGACTAGGAATTGGTTGAAGCCTGAATTAAAGGGCTATAAAAAGAGTCAGGACCTGGGAAATATATGGGTAAAAATTTCCTAGAAAACAGTAATAATAGCTGGCTGCTCTTAATTGATCAAGATCCTGCAGTAGGAAAAGAAGAACTGGTTTTAGCCAGAGCATGATCTCCCTTTGTCTTCATGATCTGGCATTTCCTGCAAGCCAGGCATGGGGCTCTGCACTAGAGCTGCAAATGCTGGGGGGCCCTCACTGTCCCTTTTCACTTCTCAGGAGGACAACGGACATGTCCATGGTGCAGTGTGACAGGTTTTACCACAGGGAGATAAAAGACTGCCAAGGGTAGGTTGGAGCTGGGAAAAGGCACTTAGGAACAGATTTTGAGGGGAGGTGATAGACAAGGGCAAAGCGAAGAATGGGGATGAGTGTGTCACTTTCAAAGTGCCAGGAGGCAGCACAGTGCATTCCCGAAACTACAGCAAGTTCATGACAACGGACAGCTGACCTGGCAGTATCACCTGGGGATGGAGGCTGAGCCCCGGGGTTAACACTGGGGGTGAGATGGTTTGTATACTATGCCAAGGAGGTGAGGTACTACACTGTGGGGGAACAGGGAGCTACCGGAGGATTTCAAATATCAGAATCGTAATCATAATAGAGTATTTAATTGCATCCTAGCTTTCATCAAGGGTAAGATGCAGTATAGATTATCTTCGACTAAGAAAGAGAAATGCTGTCAGTTAAACTATGATATTCATCAAGTGCAAGAGTTATTAGAATGGGGGGGGACAAATCTTAGAACAAGTAAACAGTGGTACTAGAATAATTAAGAAAGGTCGAACACTTGGATCAATTAAAAAAGTGATTATTGCTTACCATGTGCCCCAAAATATATTAAGTCTTAGAACAAGAGACGTTCTCATCTTGATGCCCCGCAGCTTTTAGACCTAAGGTACAGAGGGCAGTGGCCAACGACCAGCAGGCCCCAAGTGCCATGTGCGGACTCTAAGAGCAACTGCCTTTGAGAGAGGAAACGCTTGAGAGTGGGCTTTCTGAGGTAGAGAATTACTAGCTGGGAAAGTTGGAAAATTGACACAGAATCAGAATTGATGCCCCTACATGACAGAGTTGGTGAAACTTACCTTCTCAGAGATATTGAGGCTCCTCAGAAATGTATTTTTCATTTTGGACAGAACATTCAGGATAAATATGATCTGTTCGAGTTCCTGGTTCACTCATCAGGACTGTTTCTTAGGCTTCACTGGCACAAGAAATGGGTTTTGATAGTCCACGGTAAATCCTGACAAAAGCAAAGCACAGTATCTATGAAATCTAACCACTCAGAAGAGAACAACAGATAAAAGGCCAGGCCGACCTGACGCTGCAGGATAGGTAAGGTTGGTCCGATAAAAGGGGTAGAGGGGAAGAACCCATTCTCTGCTAGAAGAGCTAGAGAAGACCCCTTCCGGAGAGACCACCAGGAGAGGAGAGCAGAAGGTGCTGATGATGAAGAATATTTTAATCAGCAGAGGAGGTCAAAATGACAAAGTTCCAGGATCAGAGTAAACATATGGGATTAAAAAATAAAAATTAAAAAAAAAATTTTTTTGAAAGGACTTTTTTTTTAAAGGACTTTAAACAAAAGTCCTTTTTAAGAGACAGTTGGCTGTTTAAACCAAAAGTACAACTCACTGAGAGAATCGCCGCATTATTTATTGGGGTAGAAAGGACCTGGAATGCAGAAAGACCCATTCTGCAGAGGAAAAATAGAATCACTAACAGGCCTCATGGCTTGCACAGCCAGGGGCTAGATTCCCTGCCTCATGAGACCCTGTGCTAGAAGGCCGCTAGAACCATCTCAACTATATTAGTCTTTCTTGGAAGCCAACAAGTGTTTGCCCAGTTAAGAGCATGGTAACAATCAGTCACGTTATGTTATAATGAATGTCGATATCTTTAAAAGCCTTGTCAAGTTCCTTTTTGAGTAACCCTCACCCTACCCTTAGAGAAATTAATCTGTGGTTCAACCCTTTGAAATACCTCATTGTTGTTCCACATTTACCATAGCCAAAAAAAAAAAAAAAAAAAAAAAAAGCTTTTTATTAACAAAGTGTTCAGAAGGAGGCGACACTGTAAACAATGAGAGTTTCTGCTACCCGGACAATTTTGTTGCAGAAACAGCAGAAAGCACTCAGGTCGGACAGAGCCAAGGGCTGGAGGGATTTTTAAAATTACAAAAACCGAACCAAATCAAACCAAAACAAAAATCAAAACCAATGTCCAAGATTTCAAGTTTGCTAATAAAGTTATGACATTCTCCTACTATATGAGAGAGACTTGATCAATATATTTATATATTTATATTTGAAGAAGAAGGAACTATTTGATATACCAAGTCCATTTCATTAAAAATTACGAGATTTGGGGGATCCAGGGTGGCTCAGTGGTTTAGGTCTCTACCTTCGGCTCAGGTCATGATTTCAGGGTCCTGGGATGGAGCCCCACATCGGGCTCTCTGCTCAGCTGGGTGCCTGCTCCCCCACCCCTCTCTCTGCCTGCCTCTCTACCTACTTTTGATCTGTCAAATGGGTAAATAAGATCTTAAAAAAAGATTTACTAGGTGTGAAATACACCGAGCCTATGTGAAGGAAAATGATTTCACCTGATCTGACTAGGAAGTGGTTGAAGACTGAATTAAAGTGCTATAAAAAGAGTCAAGACCTGGGAAATATATGGGTAAAAAATCCCTAGAAAAACAGCAATAACTGGCTGCTCTGTATTGATCCAGATCCTGCGATAGGCAAAGAAGAGCTGGTTTTAGCCAGAGGATGATCTCCGTTTGTCTTCATGATCTGGCATTTCCTGCAAGCCAGGCATGGGGCTCTGCACTAGAGCTGCAAATGCTGGGGGGCCCTCACTGTCCCTTTTCACTTCTCAGGAGGACAACGGGCATGTCCATGGTGCAGTGTGACAGGTTTTACCACAGGGAGATAAAAGACTGCCAAGGGTAGGTTGGAGCTGGGAAAAGGCACTTAGGAACAGATTTTGAGGGGAGGTGATAGACAAGGGCAAAGCGAAGAATGGGGATGAGTGTGTCACTTTCAAAGTGCCAGGAGGCAGCACAGTGCATTCCCGAAACTACAGCAAGTTCATGACAACGGACAGCTGACCTGGCAGGATCACCTGGGGATGGAGGCTGAGCCCCGGGTTTAACACTGGGGGTGAGATGGTTTGTATACTATGCCAAGAAGGTGAGGTACTACACTGTGGGGGAACAGGGAGCTACCGGAGGATTTCAAATATCAGAATCGTAATCATAATAGAGTATTTAATTGCATCCTAGCTTTCATCAAGGGTAAGATGCAGTATAGATTATCTTCGACTAAGAAAGAGAAATGCTGTCAGTTAAACTATGATATTCATCAAGTGCAAGAGTTATTAGAATGGGGGGGACAAATCTTAGAACAAGTAAACAGTGGTACTAGAATAATTAAGAAAGGTCGAACACTTGGATCAATTAAAAAAGTGATTATTGCTTACCATGTGCCCCAAAATATATTAAGTCTTAGAACAAGAGACGTTCTCATCTTGAAGCCCCGCATCTGTTAGACCCAAGGTACAGAGGGCAGTAGCCAACGACCAGCAGGCCCCAAGTGCCATGTGCCGACTCTAAGAGCAACTGCCTTTGAGAGAGGAAACGCTTGAGAGTGGGCTTTCTGAGGTAGAGAATTACTAGCTGGGAAAGTTGGAAAATTGACACAGAATCAGAATTGATGCCCCTACATGACAGAGTTGGTGAAACTTTCCTACTCAGAGATCTTGAGTCTCCTCAGATGTGTATTTTTCATTTTGGACAGAACATTCAGGATAAATATGATCTGTTCGAGTTCCTGGTTCTCTCATCAGGAGTGTTTCTTGGCTTCACTGGCTCATGTAAGGAATTGATAGTCCAGGGTAAATCCTGACAAAAGCAAAGCACGGTATCTATGAAAAACTAACCACTCAGAAGAGAACAACAGATAAAAGGCCAGGCCTACCTGACCCTGCAGGATCGGTAAGGTTGGTCCAGCAACAGGGGTAGAGGGTAAGTGCCCATCCTCTGCTAGAAGAGCTAGAGAAGACCCCTTCTGGAGAGACCACCAGGAGAGGAGAGCAGTAGGTGCTGATGATGAAGAATATTTTAATCAGCAGAGGAGGTTAAAATGACAAAGTTCCAGGATCAGAGTAAACATATGGGATTAAAAAAAAAATAAGAAATAAATTTTTTTTGAAAGGACTTTTTTTTTTTAAGGACTTTAAACAAAGGTCCTTTTTAAGAGACAGTTGGCTGTTTAAACCAAAAGTACAACTCACTGAGAGAATCGCCGCATTATTTATTGGGGTAGAAAGGACCTGGAATGTAGAAAGACCCATTCTGCAGAGGAAAAAATAGAATCACTAACAGGCCTCATGGCTTGCACAGCCAGTGGCTAGAATCCCTGCCTCATGAGACCCTGTGCTAGAAGGCCGCTAGAACCATCTCAACTATGTTCGTCTTTCTTGGAAGCCAACAAGTGTTTGCCCAGTTAAGAGCACGGTAACAATCAGTCACGTTATGTTAAAATGTTTGTCGATATCTTTAAAAGCCTTGTCAAGTTCCTTTTTGAGTAACCCTCACCCCACCCTTAGAGAAATTGATCTGTGGTTCACCTCTTTGAAATACCTCATTGTTGTTCCACATTTACCATAGCCAAAAAAAAAAAAAAAAAAAAAAAGCTTTTTATTAACAAAGTGTTCAGAAGGGGGCGCCACTGAAAACAATGAGAGTTTTCGCTGCCCCGACAGTTTTGTTGCAGATACAGCAGAAAGCACTCAGGTCAGACAGGGCCAAGGGCTGGAGGGATTTTTAAAATATCAAAACCGAACCAAATCAAAGCAAAACAAAAATCAAAACCAATGTCCAAGATTTCAAGTTTGCTACTAAAGGTATGACATTCTCCTAAGACATGCGAGTGACTTGATCAATATATTTATATATTTATATTTGAAGAAGAAGGAACTATTTGATGCAGCCAATCCACATGATTAAAAATTACGAGATATGGTGGCTCCTGGGTGGCTCAGTGGTTTAGTCCTCTGCCTTCGGCTCAGGTCATGAATTCAGGGTCCTGGGATGGAGCCCCACATTGGGCTCTCTGGTCAGCGGGGAGCCTGCTCCCCCACCCCTCTCTCTGCCTGCCTCTCTACCTACTTGTGATCTGTTAAATGGGAAAAAAAGGTTAAGTTTCTGTACCAAAATAAATTTGCAGGGAGAAAGGAGTGCAGTATGTGTGGAAGTGGGGTTATCAATCAAGTCAATAATTCAGGAACATATGATGGTGTTTTTAGCATGCTGGGTGGTAATAGAAGTGGTGAGATATGGTTTTTATTTTGCATCTATTTTGATGGTGAATATTCTGGTGAACAGGATGGGGTATGTGCAGGACAGACAATATCAACATTTATTTTACCTGCACAAAAGAAGGGTGGAGTCTTCATTCCCTGATATGGAGAGAATTCTGAGTTAAAAATGTTCTTTCTGATTAAATGGCATAGTGATGATGTGTATTTAGTAAGACAGCGAAAGAGAGCAGTATGCATAATGTTAAGCGGTAAGACATTATAATACATTTGAACATCAAAAAACGTTGTGTTGGATCATTTGTTTATGTGAGTAAATAAATGAATAAAGCTTCTTGGGGTTCTGATAGAGGTAAAGAAGACTACTATATGATCCAAAGGGGCACGTGCACCAAATGTTTATAGCAGCAATATCCACAATAGCCAAACTATGGAAAGAACCTTGATGTCCATCAACAAATGAATTATATATATGTGTGTGTGTGTGTGTGTGTGTGTGTGTGTGTGTGTGTGTGTGTGATGGAATACTATGCAGCCATCAAAAGAAATGAAATCTTGCCATTTGCGATGGAATGGATGGAACTAGAGGGTATTATGCTTAGCAAAATGAGTCAACCAGAGTAAGACACTATCATATGATTTCCCTGATATGAGGAAATGGAGGTGCAATGTGGGGGGTTTGGGGGACAGGAAAAGAGTAAATGAAACAATATGGGATCGAGAGGGAGACAAACCATAAGAGACTCTTTATCTCACAAAACAAACTGAGAGTTGCCAGGGGGGTGAGGAGGGTAGGGAGAGGGTGGTGGGGTTATGAACATTGGGGGGGGTGCTGTGAAGTGTGTAAACCTGGCGATTCACAGACCTGTACCCCTGGGGCTAATAATACATTATATGTTAATTAAAAAAGAAGAAGAAGAAGAAGACTACTATTAATCCAATGCTATGGTTTTCAGCAAAGAGTGTGTAATCAGGCATATTTTATTAAAGTATCCAAGTAAAATGATGGTCGAACATTGGAATAACAGAAAACATGAAAATCAGAGATTTTAAAAAGAGATATGGGACAGTGTAGAGAATATAGTCAATGATATTATAATACTGTTATATGGTGACAGATGGTGGCTATATTTGTAGTGATCATAGAATAATGTATGGAGATATTGAAAACCTGAAACCAATGTAACACTGAATATCAACTATACTCAAATAAAAGAATAGTAAAAATAAAACATTTAAATTTAAAAATATAAAAAGAGGGACAAGAATTTGAAAAGTGAATTCAAAAAGAGTAAAGATGAGGCTAAGACATACTTTGAACCTTGAGGAAAACAACATTTTGAAAATTCTTCCCATTTTGAGAAAACTCAAATGAATCAATACCATAAAAGAACCCATTTTACCTGAGAGATGTAATGAATGCTCAAGAAATAATTTTATGACAGGATAATTCTTCCCTCTGAAACAGCATACAGAAACCAGGGGAAACACTTGGAAGCAAAATAAACTATACTGAAAATAAGAATCAGGAAAAAGATAAATGATGAAAGATAAGAAAATTAGACCTGCGACAGAGATCTAGTGAAGAGAATTTTTAGCTTGTGGTTTAATGTTTTTGAGGATAATCTAGAGTTCATAACTGCCTTGAGACAGGCTGGGTGTAGGCAGTTTAGGCAGACCCCTAAGACAGGCCTACTTTGGGCAGGTGGTGTTGGAGGAGGCCATTGGGCTGGACAAAGACAAATCCAACCATTTGACTAAAGTGTCTGTGAAGATGTTGAAGTCAGATGCAACAGAGAAAGACCTGTCAAACATAATCTCAGAAATGGAGATGATGAAGATGATTGGACAGCACAAGGACACCATCAACCTGCTGGGTCCTGCACACAGGATGGTCCTTCGTACACTCTCACGGAATATGCCTCCAAAGACAACATACAGGAGTACCTGCAGGCCCAGAGGCCTCCTGACCTGGAGTACTGTTACAATATCAGCCACAATGCAGCAGAGCAACTCTCCTCCAAGGACCTGGCATCCTGTGCCTACCAGGTAGCCTGAGGCATGGAGTACCTTGCCTCCAAGAAGTGCATACACCAAGACCTGGCCACCAGGGAAGTGCTGGTGACAAAGGACAACATGATGAAGATCTCAGACTTCAACCTTGCCAGAGATATCACCACATCAGTTACTATAAAAAGACTACCAACAGTGGACTGCCTTTGAAATGGATGATCCCTAAGGCCATGTTTGGCCAGATCTACATCCACGAGAGTGACTTCTGGTCTTTTGGGGTGATCCTGTGCAAAATCTTTACTCTGGAAGCCTTCCATAACCTGGAGTGCCTGTGGAGGTGGTTTTCAAGCTGCTGAAGGAGTCATTTGATGGATAAGCCAATGAGTGCACCAGAGAGTTATACAAAATAATGAGGGGTGGCTGGCATGTGGTACCTTCAAGCTGCTGGTAGAAGACCTGGATCATATTGTGGCCTTGAACTCCAACCAGGAGTAACCGGACCTGTCCTTGGCCCTGGAACAATACTGTCTATGCTTTCCCAACACCCAAAGCTCCACCTGCTCCTCAGAGAAGAATTCCACCTTCTCTCATGTGCCGTTGCCCAGGGAGGCCTATCTGCCCTGACACCCAGCCCAGCTTGCCAATCGTGGACTCAAATGACTAGTATCCCTATTACTCCTGTCCAGATTCTGTCATAAGCTGTAACCCTTACCCCCAACCCTCCCTAAAAGACTCACTGCCTTCTCCTTTGTCCCTTTCCTACTGGCAGGAGCCAGCTGCCTACCTGAGGCCTTCACCCCTTGAAGTTCACCTCTCTTCCCCTTCCTCTTCCTCCTCCTTGTAACCTGCTCATGAAAGAAAGGCACAGAGAGGCAGGTACTTGCTCGTGGCTACTTCCTTCCCTCCCATATGTTGGACCAAGACCCCTCCCTGGCATCTGGTACTGCCGGGACGTCGAGGGAGTGGGAGATGAGGCATGCCAGTGAAACCTGTCGGAGCTCTCCGGTTTTGGTTTTGTCTGCTTAGCATAACATGTAAGACTGAGTTCTGGTGGCAGGGACCTTGTCCTTGGGGCTATAGCACTAGCGAGGGGATGTCAACTGCTCTGGGCCTTGGCTAAGAGCAGCCCCTGCTCCAGAGATATGGTGCCAAGGGCTTATTAATTAGGATACTAATTTGCTTTGCTGACCAAATGCCTGGTATCAACAGATGGGAAGGCAAAGACTGGAAGCAGTGTTGTGACCATGGGGTCCAGCCCCAAACTATGAAGAAAACACAAAGTGTATAAATCTGAGTAAGTATATATTTACACACCTCTTTAAATAGGTTGTTATCAAAGATTTAATCAATGGGTAATATGCTTCTCATGGCTGGGAAGCATCAGTTGCCATATATTAAAAACAAAGAAAAGAGGTGTCTGGGTGGCTTCCTCCGTAAGTGTCCCTTCTTTTCAGGCCATGATCCCAGGGTCCTGGGATGGAGCCCCACATCTGGCTCTCTGCTCAGTGGGAAACCTGCTTCTCTCTTTCCCTCTGTCCTGCTTATAGTTCCTCTTCCTGTATCTCTGTCTGTCAAATAAATAAAATATTAAAAAAAAGAAAAAAATGATTTTAAAAGGTCTTTTTTTTTTCTTAATTTTCTAGGGGTGCCTGGATGACTCAGTTGTTTAAGCAGATATTTGCCTTTGGCTGAGGTCATGATTCCAGTGTACAGTGATCCAGCCCTGCATGGGACTACTTGCACCCCGAGGAGCTTGCTTCTTCCTCTCCCTTTGCACGTTATTCCTCCAGCTTATGTGCTTCCTCTCTCTCTCTCTCTCTTGCTGTCAATAAACAAAATAAAATCTTTTACTAAATAAATTAATAAATAAACCTACTTTCAGTTTAGGTCCCTTAACAAAAATGGCTACTGCTTCATTTAAAAAAAAAAAAAGATAATTTAGAAAGATGCTTCCAGAGCTAAAAAGCTGTTTTTTATTTTTCAGGATTAAATATAGAAGTGCTTTATAAAGTAAAAGAAAAAATATGCTATATTAACACTAATCACACTATACCTTTGGTGGTTATATCAAGATAATGAAAAGTGATTTTAAAGCAAATTTCATTATCAGACATAAAGATCAAGTCAAAATTACAGAAGAGTAAAAGGATGAATTTATCAGGGAGTATAATAATTCTTGACTTTTAATACTTAATAACAGATTTGGGGATATATAGGGAAAAACTAAGAACAAAAATCATAACTTCTACCTTAGAAGAGAAATGGAAAAAAGTTTCAACACCTTTATTTTGAGATTATATAGACAAATGGTCATCAAATTGGTAAGATATGTAAGACTTGAACAAAATTATCAACTAACTAGATATGCTTGATATTACAGATCACTCCCAACAACCGCAGACTACATATATCTTAAGCCATGATTTTCTTTGCAAAGGTCAACATTGATAATGTTCCAGTCATACCTCCGTGTACCAAGAAAGAAGTAGCATATTTCTTGAAAGACACAGCTATCAAAGCTCCATTGAGAAACCGTAAAGATGGAGAAGGGATTTGCAAATTATATATCTGATAATGGACATCAACTCTGAGGATTAAAAAATGAATAAAAATCAAAAACCTTACTAAAACCAAACAGAGTATCCAATTTTACATGTGAAGAAAATTATTGAAGAGACATGTCACCAAAAGGATATGGATGGCTTATAAGCACATGACAAATTTCTCAACATTTAGACATTAAAGAAATACAAATTAAAATCATAATGAGACATGCTTACATATCTATTAGAATGGCTAAAATTATAAAGGCTAATTGTACTTCGTCTGAGCTAGATTGAGAAGCAACAAAAAATCTAAACTGTTGTTGGCATATATCATGATACCACCACTTTGGAAAATAGTTTGAAAATTTTTTTAAATGCAAAATACGTTGCAGTTACACCAATAGCCATTTTACTTCCAGGCATTTAACCAAGAGAAACAAACGCTATGTTCGTACAAGGACTTGTATATGAATTTCATAGCAGCTTTATTTTTAAGAATTGAAAACAGTGGAAATGTTCATCAATGTCCATCAATTGAGCAAAGACAAATTATGATCTATTCATTAAAGAGATTACTATTCAACATCAAAATGGACTATTTACAATTGGAGATTCTCAAAGTAATGATGCTGAGAAAAGAAAAGCCAGGCAATGAATAGAATATACTGTGTGATTCCATGACTATAAAAACAATCTAG
>NW_028134872.1:0-97912 GCF_964662115.1 Mustela nivalis | reverse complement strand
AATGAGGATGAGTGTGTCAAGTTTCAAAGTGCCAGGAGGCAGCACAGTGCATTCGGAAACTACAGCAAGTTTATGACAACTGACAGCTGATCTGGCAGCATCACCTGGGGATGGAGGCTGAGCCTGGGGTTAACACTAGGGGTGAGATGGTTTGTATAATATGCTGAGTAGGTGACGTACTACACTGTGGGGGCACAGGGAGCTACCGGAGGATTTCAAATATCAGAATCGTAACCATAATAGTGTATTTAATTGCATCCTAGCTTTCATCAAGGGTAAGATGCACTATAGTTTATGTTCGACTTGAAAGAGAAATGCTGTCAGTTAAAGTAGGATATGTCATCAAGTGCAAGGTGAGTGCCTCCTTAAGAGATATTAGAATGGGGGGGGGAGGACAAATCTTAGAACAAGTAAATTGTGGTACTAGAATAATTAAGAAAGGTCGAACACTTGGATCAACTAAAAAAGTGATTATTGCTTACCATGTGCCCCAAAATATATTAAGTCTTAGAACAAGAGACGTTCTCATCTTGATGCCCCGCAGCTGTTAGACCCAAGGTACAGAAGGCAGTAGCCAACGACCAGCAGGCCCCAAGTGCCATGTGCAGACTCGAAGAGCAACTGCCTTTGAGAGAGGAAACGCTTGAGAGTGGGCGTTCTGAGGTAGAGAATTATTAGCTGGGAAAGTAGGAAAATTGACACAGAATCAGAATTGATGCTCCTACGTGACAGAGTTGGTGAAACTTACCTTCTCAGAGATCTTGAGGCTCCTCAGAAATGTATTCTTCATTTTGGACGGAACATTCAGGATAAATATGATCTGTTCGAGTTCCTGGTTCTCTCATCAGGACTGTTTCTTAGGCTTCACTGGCACAAGAAAAGGGTTTTGATAGTCCAGGGTAAATCCTGATAAAAGTAAAGCACGGTATCTATGAAATCTAACCACACAGAAGAGAACAACAGATAAAAGGCCAGGCCGACCTGACCCTGCAGGATAGGTAAGGTTGGTCCGGTAACAGGGGTAGAGGGGAAGTGCCCATCCTCTGCTAGAAGAGCTAGAGAAGACCCCTTCCGGAGAGACCACCAGGAGAGGAGAGTAGTAGGTGCTGATGATGAAGAATATTTTTATCAGCAGAGAAGGTCAAAATGACAAAGTTCCAGGATCAGAGTAAACATATGGGATTAAAAAATAAAAAATAAAAAAAAAGATTTTTTGAAAGGACTTTTTTTTTAAAGGAATTTAAACAAAAGTCCTTTTTAAGAGACAGTTGGCTGTTTAAACCAACAGTACAACTCACTGAGAGAATCGCTGCGTTATTTATTGGGGTAGAAAGGACCTGGAATGTAGACAGACCCATTCTGCAGAGGAAAAAATAGAATCACTAACAGGCCTCATGGCTTGCACAGCCAGTGGCTAGAATCCCTGCCTCATGAAACCCTGTGCTAGAAGGCCGCTAGAACCATCTCAACTATGTTCGTCTTTCTTGGAAGCCAACAAGTGTTTGCCCAGTTAAGAGCACGGTAACAATCAGTCACGTTATGTTATAATGATTGTCGATATCTTTAAAAGCCTTGTCTAGTTCCTTTTTGAGTAACCCTCACCCCACCCTTAGAGAAATTTATGTGTGGTTCACTTCTTTGAAATACCTCATTGTTGTTCCACATTTAAGACACAATGAAGAAAAAAAAATTGACAATGAGTTCCAGAGTTTAAAAGTCACTTGCCATTCAATCCAAATTGTGAGTTTGATCGGTTAGCGAACACTTCATAATGCACCCCCGGTAATTTTACAGAGATTATTTTTTTCTTACCTATTCTTGATTATTCTGTCTTGCAATGCAGAGAAAGCTAACTAATTTAAAATAAACTTCCGTTAATTTTGATTGTTATAAACTTAAAATTGGTTAATTTCCATATACAGAGTTTAAAATGTTCACAATTTACATTAAATATATATTCTGTGTATACCTTGGAAAAATTATACTGAAAATTGAAATTTAAATGATGTTGTATATAGCTGCAAGAAGCCGCCTGTCCCATTTCATCTTACTATATAAGTTGTGTCAGGTAATTTATAAAATCCCTACTGCATAACAAATCGATTTTTTGTTGGAATGGGTAGTAATGTTTGTTCTTATTTCTAAATAAGAGTTGGTCTATGAGTGCATCTATAACTTATTTTTCCTAAGTGGCTTCATGGTCTTGAACTGAGAAAGCTCAGAACATTAAACATCAAAATAATATAATTTGACATAATTAGACATCAAGGAAATGCAATTTAAATGACACTGAGATATCACTACACACTTATAAGAATGGCTAAAATAAAATATAATGACAAGACCAAAAGAAAAAAATATACCATTTGATGATACACAATGGCAAGTTGTACCATAACTTAACCATCTCAGACTAGTGTAGTGTTAAATTTGTTTTTCTCAGCAATATTTTGGGTCACTTACCACTTTTCAAGGATTTAAAGTACTATCATTTTACTTAAAACTGTGAAATTTGGTCAGTGTTAAATTTCAATTTATGTTAAAACATTCTGTAAACTGTGTTAAACTTTGACATTTTTTCCCTCTGTTCAGTGAATAACACTATATCATATTTTGAAAAATACACTAATTTTCATTTTGAAAAATATCCCTTTTTCCTCTTATGGTAATTATTGATATGAATTAATAGTAGAATTTGATATGGTTCCATATGACCATAAATACTTTATTGTATTTTATCAAATTTAATAATGAATATAATGTACTTCTTTGGACAATTTTTAAAGACCAGTCTACTCTTAAAAAAAAACAAATGGAGACGCACTTCTTCAGTTCACACAAATTTCATTTTATTATATATAACCTCAGATAAATTTCAACAAATCATAATTTATTAAAATTATGTCTACTTAAAAATCTCATAGAAGAGTAAAACCATCAAAAATAAAAATAAACACACACAACACACACACATCACCCATGTATTGGCAAATCACAATTGCTGTAAGAATACATTAGACATTCCACAGTTAAGGGCTTAAAATTTCCATCGGTGACAAAAAGATTTGTATCCAAATGGACTGATTTTCCAGAATCCAAGAAAAAGTCTCCTAGGGTTTATTTAAAGATAAATATTTGAACAAATACTTCTTAAATTTAGGAAATTCAGAACATACGATTAAAGAATATTTGCAGTGCAGACTATATTCAATCCGTCCTTCAAAATGTGCCTTTGAGTACATAATTCTGTTTTCTCTATCTAAATTGAGCTGTCCTCCAAGGAAGTTTTCTAAAATGTGTGTCTCTGTGTGATAAATGTTCTAAGACCTAACATGCTTCATTGTATTTTTACTGTGCTCTCAAATTTAATCAATAATTTGGCTTGATGTATAATATCTAGTTTCAAATATCTTTTCCATCTATACAAACACCCAGCAGTCTCCTTTATATGCTACTACTATTGAGAATTCTGCTGTCAGTATTATTCTTGTACATTTTAGGTGATCTGTTCTTCTCTTGGGCATCATTTATGCTCTTCGCTGTTTTTGATATTCTTAAAACTCACCATAATATATATGAGTGTTTTTTTTAAAGATTTTATTTATTTATTTGACAGATAGAAATCACAAGTAGTTGGAGAGGCAGGCAGAGAAAGAGAGAGGAGGAAGCAGGCTCCCCACCAAGCAAAGAGCCCCGTGTGGAACTGGATCCCAGGACCCTGAGATCATGACCTGAGCCGAAGGCAACGGCTTAACCCACTGAGCCACCTAGGTGCCCTATATGAGTGATTTTTGGTGTGTGCGGTTTTTGTTTTGTTTTGTTTCTGATGTCTCATGTTTGGCATCATTTTAAGTCTGGTATCTTTTATCTTTCTTTAATTCTCCAAAATTTATCTCAGTACTTATTTAAATATTTTCTTTATTTTTTTTTCTCTTCTGCTGCATTTGGGCAGAAGTCATTAATTTGTTTGTTTGTTTGTTTGTTTTTCCCAACTCACTTATTCATTTTACAGCTATATTCATCTTAGTCTCCATTTATTGTATTCTTTATTTCAACAATTTTCACTTAATTTATATTCACAGTATAGTATATTTCTTTTCTTTGTATATGTATATCATTATTTTATCATATACTTTTAAGCTATTTTTTAAATATTATATTTATATATTTGACAGTGAGAAATCACAAGTAGACAGAGAGGCGGGCAGAGAGAGAGGAAGGGAAGCAGGCTACCTGCTGAGCAGAAAGCCTGATGTGGGGCTTGATCCCAGGACCCTGAGATCATGACTTGAACTGAAGGCAGCGGATTAACCCACTGAGCCACCCAGGTGCCCCTGTTAAGCTATTTTTTTAAAAGTACATTCTTTTTTTTTTTTTTAAGATTTATTTATTTATTTATTTGACAGAGAAAGATCACAAGTAGACGGAGGGCAGGCAGAGAGAGAGAGAGAGAGAGAGAAGCAGACTCCCTGCTAAGCAAAGAGCCTGATGCAGGATTTGATCCCAGGACTCTGATATTATGACCTGAGCTGAAGGCAGTGGCTTAATCCACTGAGCTACCTAGGTGCCCCTGAGCTATTTTTTAAATTCCTGTTCCAATAACACTTGGATTGCCATATAAAGTTAACCACATCATCTTTTTTAGGTAAGTAATTGTACTTTTTATGTGCATAGCTATTTTGGTCCATGAGTTATGCTCCTCTTAGGATCATCAAATCTCTGTAAAGTCTGGGTATTCTAAGATTTTCTAAGCAACAATAAAATACATTGAAACCTGGTAGCTTAATTGTAATAATGTTTTCTTTCTCAATCATTCACAATAGCATTACATTCTGAGTAGCTTCTTTTTTTTTGCAGCTATAGTCTTTGGAAAAACTTGAATTGTGATATCACTGTGATAATGTGAATTAGTCAGGGTTTTTCAGAGAATCGGGAAGAGAAAAAAAAAATGAAGATATTCTCCAGGGCCAACTCTAGAAATGACTATTAAAACATCTGTCCAAATTCAATTGAACAAAACTCAGAAATCCCATCTCCAGTGAAATACAAAGAAGATTATATATAGTTCTGGGCACGCACATCTCATTTGACCCAATGATGTACATCAATGAAAGACTGAAGGCCAATCACCACTCCATGGGAGAATTTAAAAATAAATTTACTAATGAGGCCAAGAATTCAGAATCACAAATACTTCAGATCTAATAATAACTGCCTTCACTTGATGTTATTCTATAAGATAAATCCTACGATCAAGTTTTAATTTTAAATTCTTACAATTTTAAATTCTTAAATCCTTATGAAGAAGCATCATTTGGAGGGAACAGTTTTCATAATTTAGCATCCATAAGCCTTTTTTTAAGATTTTATTTATTTATTGGACAGAGAGAGAGAGAGAGAGAGAGATTACAAGTAAGCAGAGAGGCAGGCAAGCAGGGAGGGAAGCAGGCTTCCTTTTGAGCAGAGCCCGATGTGGGGCTGGATCCCAGGACCCAGAGACCATGACATGAGATGAAGGCAGAGTCTTAACCTACCACCCAGGTGATGAGAGAGCCCCTCAGGTGCCCCTCATCCATCAGCCTTAATTGCTTGGAGGAAAATGTGTGGATGAATAATGCCTTAGGGAGCTAATCTCTCTAAAGAATTTTCAAGTCTTTACCCCTTCAAGGTTTTTGCACAGTTCTGATAGCCTCTAGACATCCAGCTGATTTCTACAGTGACAGGCCTGTTAAAAACTGTCCTCAAACCAGGAATAGAGCTTGAAACATACCAGTCAAGAGCAACTTTGAGTCTTTTAAGGAATTTATCATCATTTCTTTGTTTTTGGTTCATATCCGAAATAGTTCTACATTACACTTGCATAATTTCTCCAGAGCTGACTTTGAAGGAGGCATTCAGTTCCAGCTAGTTCCGTATTTTTGCAAGAACTATAATTCTATATAAAAAAAGAACATATTTTAGAGCGCCTGGGTGGCTCAGTGGGTTAAAATCTCTGCCTTCGGCTCAGGTTATGATTCCAGGTACCTGGGATTGAGTCCCACAGTGGGCTCTCTTCTCAGCAGGGAGCCTGCTTCCATTCCTCTCTCTCTGCCTGCCTCTCTGCCTTCCTGTGATCTCTGTCAAGGAAATAAATAAAATTAAAAAAAAACATATTTTATACCAGTTATTCATGTTTATTAACTAAGATATCACATTACAAATAATACAAACAGTTGCTCTTTATTAATACCTTCAACCAAGATCAAAAAAATATGTCATATTTTCTCCAAAAATTTTATATCATCTGATAGGTCAGATATATATAAAATTACATTTAAAGTTTTAAAATATCAGCAAATATTTTCATTTAAATGCAAACTTCAAAGAAAATCTACTTTTCCGAACACGACTTTTTATCCTACTTTTTTAAATTTTGTCGACAATGGATAAAATGTTTAGCGAGACTATAAAAGTTAGATCGAAAAAATGATTAATAGATGTAGGTTCAAAATATTATGTTCCATTAAAAATGATTTAGACTTTGATGAACATCTGTTTGGTAATATGTTGTATCCAGATACAGTAAATTAATGACATATATAAAATTATAGGAAAATGACACCTTCCGTTCCATTATGAGTAGAGCTTTTAAAATGCTATTTGTCACATCTTGTCATCTTCTTATTATGTAGCATTTAAAAAATGTATACTCTTCACTTTGAATTCTTTTAGACATCTAAAATATGACATTCTATTGATTGTGTATCCATATTCCTTTATTGCCAGTTTGAACAAATCCACATGCTTTGATTCAAAGGTAATAAATTCCTCTTATTTGAAAAAATGATGTTTATTTTTGTTCTCTCACCCTTAGCAGGTGGTTTCATTTTAGCACACTTCAGAGTTATAATTTCATGCCTATTAAAAACATTTATTATGATCTACATAGATGAATGAAACTTTTATTTTATTAAATTCTTTGCCAAAAAATCTGTTATTTTTAAAAATGTTTTTCCTTTAAAGGGTTATTTTAGAGCATTCAGAGAGGATCTACGAGTGTGGTATTATGCAATTTTTAAGTAGGTATGAAATGGTTATTTATATGATTGTTTCTTTAAGGCATATGTATATTGTCCATTATATGCTATAAAATATTTTGAAAGTAAATTTAAAATATGTTTTACATAGTTTATTTTTTGGAAAAAATATTGAAATGACTTATGAAATTCAGTATACTCTCAACATTAATTTTTTCTGAAATTTACCAATAGTCTACTGAACCTATTATATGGCAGATATTACTTCAGACTACACTGGTAAATGAAATAATTGGCTTTGTAGAACTTTTCTTTTAAAGGATGAGACAATTAAAAGCTATAAACCTTAATAAAAGTTGCATAGTTTATTCAAAAATGATGAGTACAATGGGGAAAAATAAAAATTAGATCAGGGTGAGAAAAATCAAGGTTGCTAGGCAGGGGATGGGGAGGTAAGAATTTTAATAGGAAGATCAGGGTAGTTACAATGAAGCTGACAACTGAACAAACGTATGGAAAGGTGATGAATTTGCCCAGAACTATCAGCAATAAGGTCACTCCAGGCAAAGGAATTGGCTATCTTGAAGGCCATAAGGTTGGATCGTGCCTGGCATATCTGAGGAATAGCAAGGAGGCCACTGTGAGGGACTGAAGAGTAGCAGGGAAAGAGGTCACAGAGGTCACATGAGTGGCTAGATCATGTAAAAGCTTAGAAGTCATTGTAAAACTCTGGCTTTTATATTTGGAAATTTACTGTGTGATAGAATTTCTGCTAATAACTAAGAGTTCAAATGTCCATAAAATTTCAAGGATTCTTTTTCCTGTAAGACAGAATAAAGAAAAAGAGTTCGTATTTCGCATGGTGTAACAAATGCTCGGAGATCCAAGTGTAGGAAGCTATGGGAGCACAGAAGAAGGCACTAAAACCACACCAATATATTTGATGACTGTGACTATATATAAAATAGTATTTTCTAGATTTTTTTATAGTCATGGAATCACACAGTATATTCTATTCATTGCCTGGCTTTTCTTTTCTCAGCATCATTACTTTGAGAATCTCCAATTGTAAATAGTTCATTTTGATGTTGAATAGTAATCTCTTAAAAGAATAGATCATAATTTGTCTTTGCTCTATTGATGGACATTGATGAACATTTCCACTGTTTTCAATTCTTAAAGCTGCTACGAAATTCATATACAAGTCCTTGTATGAACATAGGGTTTGTTTCTCTTGGTTAAATGCCTAGAAGTAAAATGGTTATTTGTGTAACTGTAACATATTTTGCATTTAAAAAATTTTCAAACTATTTTCCAAAGTGATGGTATCATGATATATGCCAACAACAGTTTAGATTTTTTGTTGCTTCTCAATCTAGCTCAGACGAAGTACAATTAGCCTTTATAATTTTAGCCATTTTAATAGATATGTAAGCATGTCTCATTATGATTTTAATTTGTATTTCTTTAATGTCTAAATGCTGAGAAATTTGTCATGTGCTTATAAGCCATCCATATCCTTTTGGTGACATGTCTCCTTCACTTCCTGGGTCTTTGTGCAAATAACATCTCATAAATGAGATATAACCACCCAACACAAAATAAAATTAACTTTCATCCCAGCATTCTCCAATGGCTTTTACCTTTCTTGTATTTCTTTGTAACACTTATCACCATCAACCATCAATGATTATTCTATTACTGGTTTATTTCCTTATTGGAGACAGAGAGAGAGAGAATTGGGAGAGGCCGCAGAGGAAGAAGAAAACACCCCACTGCCTAGAAAGCTTGCTGGGGAGTTACATCCCAGGACCCTGAGATCATGAACCAAGCCAAAGGCAGTCACTCGATGGACTGAGCCACCGAGGTGCCCCTCTATTATTGCTTTATTTCACTATTATATTTCAAAAGAATGCAAGCTCTTTGTGGTCAGGTATTTTATATGTTTTATTAATTGAAGTATTCTCAGAAAGGTAGCTGGCAGATTGTAAGGGATCATTAACTGTACTTTGTTGTTATTATTTGGCTACTTTACGGGCTTTACCTCTTACGCTAGAAGTCTATCCTTCAGATGTAAGCAATAAGAATAGAGCCCTGCTGCCTGTTCAGATGAGTAAAAAGCCTGTATTAAGTGGATATTTTAAAAGCTAAATGAATGGCTTAATAGTTGTATATAGGGGTAAAGGGAACATATTTTCCACGGTTTAGAAGTGGAGTTCTTCTATAGAGTTCTTGTACAAGCCTACACTATTGAACAATAACGGGCAGTTGTACATTACATTAAACAAAATCTTTAGTAATTTATATCCTTTTTTTGTAATTCATGACTGGATCATTTAATTCCTTAGGAGCATTATAGCATTTCAACTTTTCATGTTCAATAAACTTATTGGGGTTGCTACCTTTTTATTCAAATGGAGAAATAGTCATGATTTTATCTAAAGAAAGTGTTATTGATTGTGTTGTTTTCTAGGAATGAGTCGCACATGCTAGTTTAAAAGTTTTGTTAAATTCCCAAGTGTGTCACCGATAAAAGCCTTTTGTAGATTAGTAACTTGCTCAAAACAGAAAAGTTATGTAACACTCAATTGTTATACTATCTTTGTTTCCATCTTGCATTGTAATAACACCCATCTTAACTCTATTTAAGACAAGTCATCGCCAGATGGCTTTCTGGCATTGATTGCATGATATGAAATCTAGTATAACTAAAAGTTTTTGGTTTTAGTAGCCTATAAATCAATTTAGAAAAATATATGTATTTGAATATATGGTAAAGTTTTAAATTATTTGGCAATAGTAAACTAAACTTTTTTTTGGTAAATTTTTATTTTCTAAAATTTCATTGAGCTCTTTTGCAATAAGAAACAAGTTACAAAAAATTAAGGTTTATTTACCCCAATTCAAAATTATTAGGAATATAATCATAAAGGTTGAAGTATTTAAAATATTGAACCCAAAATATTTTATTAGGTAAATTCGTGAATGCTAAGCATTCACTGTTAAAATATACTAATACTATTGATAGACTGGTAGAAGCCTAAAATCAAATATTTATTAAATATTTATATCCATATCTTTCATGGCGTGGTAATTCATTTCTCTATCATTAAATAATATTCCATTGTTTGCATGTACTACACTTTATTTGACCTTTAACCTATGGAAGGATATCTTGGTTGCTTCCAAGCTTTTGTCAGTAATGAATAAAACTACTATAGACATCTTTGTGGGTATAGGTTTCATCTTCTTTGGATAAATACCAAGAACTGCTACTGCTGAATCATCTGGCAAGAATATGTTTAGTTTTGTAAGAAACTGCCAAGTTGCTTTCTATTCTTTATTCTCAATAGACATGGAAGAACATTCCTGTTGCTCCACATCCTCACCAACATTTCGTGTTCTGTTGTCAGTGTTCTGGATTCTGGGTATGTACTGGTGTCTCTTTTTTGTTTTAATTTGCATTTTCCTGATGACATATGATGTGAAGCATCTTTTTATATGCTTATTTGCAATCTGTAATATTTTAGTTTGTGAGGTATCTGCTAAGGTCTTTGGCTCATTTTTAATTAGGTTCTTCCCCCATTGTTGAGTTTTAAGGGGTCTTTGTGTCTTTTTGATTAACAGTCCTTTGCCAGATGTGTATTTTGCAAATTTTTTCTCATAGTCTGTGCTTTGCCTTTTCGTTCTCTTGGCATTGTTTCACAGAGTAGACATTTTTAAATTCAGTGCTTGTGCTTTTGTAGCTAAAGTTATTTCCAAAACCAAGGTCATTTAAATTTTCTTCTATATTACCTTCTAGATGTTTCATGTTTAGGTTTATAATTTAATCTGATTTAATTTTTGTGAAGAGTGTATGATATCTGCCTGGATTTTTTTTTATTTTTTTATTTTATTTTATTTTTATTTTATATATTTACATTTAGCTTCACCATTACTCCAGAACCATTTGTTTAAAAGATTGTATTTTGCTCTCTTGTATTGCTTTTGCTTTTATGTTAAATATAAAATATAATTGATAATATATATTCAGTTCCCTTAATCTAGTCTTTCTGTGGTATTACAATATCTTGCATACAATTATCATTATGGTAAACTTTTTAAAAAAGATTTTATTTATTTGACAGAGAGAGATCAAAAATTGGCAGAGAGACAGACAGAGAGAGAGATGAGGAGAAGCAGGCTCCCTGCTGAGCAGAGAGCCCAATATGGGACTCGTTCCCAGGCCCCTGGGATCATGACCTGAGCCAAAGGTATAGGCTTAACCCACTGAGCCACACAGGTGCCCCGTCGTTATGGTAAACTTTGAAGTCAGTCCTCAGTCTTTGTTCTCCTTCAACACTATGTTGACTATTGTGAGTCTTTGCCTCTCCATATAAACTTTAAAATAAGTTTGTTAATATTAAGCAAAATGAGACCTCAAGGATCTGAGAGAATGTCTAAGAAGTACTTGATACATCCCTTGGGTATGGTTTATTGAAGTGTCCACCTGTCTGAAAGCTGGGGAATCTAGATAAGGGAGGGAAAATTAGTTATGATAAAACATATCAACAAACATGAATAAATGTTGTAAAACTAATTGTCATGGCTCATATACAATATGACCAACAGAGGGACTATCAAAAGGAAAGCATCAGTTATGTTTATTGTGAAATTTTTTAATCAAAATAAAGCAATGAGAGGGGAAGACACAATGAGAAAATTACCATTTTTTAATCGGTAAACTTTGTACCAAATAGAATAGGTTTTATATTCTAAGTAGTATATTGAAAAGTAAAACATTGGGGTGCCTGGGTGGCTCAGTGGTTTGGGCTGCTGCCTTCGTCTCGGGTCATGATCTCAGGGTCCTGGGATCTAGCCCTGAATCGGGCTCCCTGCTCCACAGGAAGCTTGCTTTCCTCTCTCTCTCTCTCTCTCTCTCTGCCTGCCTTTCTGCCTACTTGTGATCTCTGTCTGTCAAATAAATAAATAAAATATTTTTAAAAAAAAGTAAAGAAAAGTAAAACATTAAAAAATAAAATATTATTTTAAAAAAATTATGTAATTTTTTAAAAAGGTTAAAAATAGCAGAACCATTTTTCTTATAACTGGAAAATACATTGCATATATATATATCTGTCAAAAATACTTGTTGGGCGCCTGGGTGGCTCAGTGGGTTAAAGCCTCTGCCTTCGGCTCAGGTCATGATCCCAGAATCCTTGGATCAAGTCCCACATCGGGCTCTCACCTCAACAGGCAGCCTGCTTCCCCCCTCTCACTCTGCCTGACCCTGCCTACTTGTGATCTCTGTCAAAGAAATAAATAAAATCTTTTATAAAAAAATTTAAAAAAATAACTTTCATGTCTGGAATCAGGAGCATATGGAAAAAAATAATATCTGAGGAAAATACTTCTGCCATGTTTTGTGCCTTATTAATATTTTTAAACAGTGAGGCAACTTTTAGCTTTATTGAAATACCTGCTAAGATACCAGTAGTGCCTTTTGGAGCCCTATGACTATAAAAATTACTTGCAAATATTCAAAAAGTTTACTATGGTGTCACTATTTAGGGCCACCACCAAGTATGTTTCAGAAGTAAGCATAACTGTTACTCTTCCATAAGGCAAAAGGGCATGTTTTCAGGAGTTCCATCTGCTGTACCAGGAGGTGAATCAAGTAATGATTTTTGTCTATAAAATAATTCACTTTTCAATCTAACATTCCTCATTCCACATTATAATAATAAAAACTAGGAGGAGACTAAAACAAACAAACAACTACAACTATAACAACCAGCTTTTCCTTCAGTGGGAAAGTAAATAGAACCTTATGATTAGCCTGAAATTTATTTTTAAATATTTTTAAGATAAGCGTTTTTGTTAGAAAACCATATATTTTATATAGCTAAGATAATAACAGGCACAGTTTTATTAACTTCTAAAAAGTCTACTTATTTTTATTTATTTATTAACTCATCTCTTTATGAAGTAGAAAATGATCACACCTATTGTATCTACCCAAGTTTGTATGCTTTGGTTACTTTATGTTTGCTATTTCCTTGCTTAGTTTTTACAATATTTGATACATAATAGTATCTTTAAGTCCATCTACGGTTTCACAGAATTTGTTTGAACTTCATAAAAATGTACCATAATTTTTGCACTGTCCTTGTTTTACTTCTCTATTAACTTTCCAAGATTTATTGACATTAGAGTGTGTAGCTATCATTTATTTTTATTCCTCCATAATGCTATGTTTACAAATTTGTATTTATCTGTACTTTTAAAAATATCTTAATTATATACCATTTCTCATCTCGCGTAACACTCACCTTACTTCTACACTTATCAGATATTATGTGACTGAAAACCACAACTCAGCAACAAGATAGCTCCATTTTTCAAAATTAAATGGCTTACCAGAATTTTTTAATTCTATCCTTTATTTGTATTAGATGACCCTTTATTCTGGTATTTGGCATTGTTCATATGGAGGAAAGCTTATAAGTTGATATTCCATAAATAGAAGGATTTATTATGATTGATTAATTATTTTCATTTAGAATGCATAGAATATGGTTGATTTAATATTTCTTTCTTACTCTCTGCCTGGAACATAGCCACTAAAAAATTAAGTTAATTACCTAGACTTTAAACTGCATATTAATAGGATAACATACAGAACTCTTCTCAGATTGGAACACCTGGGTGGCTCAGTCAGTTAAACGCCTGAGCCTTTAGCTCAGGTCAAGATCTTAGGGTCCTGGGACTCAGTTCTGCAACAGATTCCCTGCTTAGCCAGGAGTTTGCTTCTCCCTCACCCTGCTGCTCCCCCTGCTTGTGGTCTCTCTCACTCTCTCTCTTACAAAAAAATAAAATTAAAAAAATAAATTCTTCTCAGATAGCTAATATAGAATATTGTCTTTGTATTTATCAAAGGGAAAGTGCCATAAAATAATTAAATTCAGACGACTTCAAGTTCATTTTTTAACCAGTAAGAAAGTACTGGAAACAAGCCAAAAATGTCTTTAATGAATTAAAGAAGTAGATTGATTTTCAATATCTTAATGTTTCTAAAATTAATTGCAAGATTTTTATACTAGATATCAGTGTAAATATTCATTATACAAGGATATTCTAAAAATAACCCTGAGAAAACTACTTAACATATATGATGACCAAAACGAGTTTGACAAAAGTCAGTTTGGGTAAAACTTACAACACCTACCACCTGAAACTCTTGTTCTATAATTTAATTATTTTAATTTACAAAAATACAAAAATAATATATCAGAGTAAGTATAATGATAGCTTTGAAGGTATGCTCTGGTTGTGCACTGTTTACTATTTAAAGGGGAATCAAATATGTGATGCTTATGGTGTGACTGTATTAAAATTCAACAAGTTCAGAAGCATACGAGGAATAGAATAAAGACAAAAGATGACCCTTACTTATCCTAAAGATAGACAATGGTATATATGTGCTAGTTGGGGAGAGAATCCAGTCCGTAGATGGAGGATGTGGTAGTGGAAAAAAAAAGACACAACGTTTTGGTTGAACGTTTAGCACTATATTTTACAAAGTGAAATTGTGTGTTAATAGCCTTGAATAAAATCCAAAAACTATTTTCAATTCATTGAAGATTATTTAGGAAAAACTTGAAAAATACAACTTGATAAGGATTCCAATAAAAGATTCATAAGCAATACAAGTTTCAGAATTTTTAGTATATTTAACCTAAAAAGCCATTTGATTTAAATTAAAGAGAATTCTATTTACCTGCCACTTAAATAAGAGGAAATTATTTGGTTTTGTAATAAGTCAATAAAATAAATTAACATATCTTGAGAAAACAGATATGCACACTAAGTTAAAAATAATAGTGCTTAAGCTGTTCAGCAAACATTTGTAAAATTTCTTGCCATCAGCTAGCTCTGGAGTTCTGCTAGGTGAGTAAGGCCATGTATGTTACTGCTCAGAGTACTGACGCAAAGCAATTGTCCCCTTCGCATCCATTTTTTGCCGTTGATATATAATGCTATGTTGTTTAGAGATACATCGATGGCCCTACATAAAGGCCTTTTTTTGTGTGTATATGGGTGACTGTGATTTAACTTTCAAATCAGATGGCTCCTGATTTACAATGATTCAACTTATGAAATATTTGGCAATGATGTGAAAGTGAAAGTGATTCAGTAGAATTTGAACTTTGAACTTTGAATTTGGGTCTTTATAAAAAGGGCCAGTGACATGTGGTATGGTGCCATCTTGTGATGCTGGGCAGGGGCATTGAGCCACAGCTCCCAGTCAGCTAGAAGATTACAGGGGTGAACACCTGATATTCTTACAACCATTCTATATATAACGATTCTTCTTTTTTTTAGTGTAATATTTAATAAATTGCATGTGATATTTGATACTTTGTTATAAAATAGGCTTTGCTTAAGATGATTTTGCCCAAATGCAGGCAAATGTAAGTGTTCTGAGTATGTTTAAATAAGCTTAAGGTAAGCTATGATATTTGATAGTTTAGGGGTATTAAATGCATTTTCAATTTCTTATGTGTGTCTCTGTACATAGCCCCCTTGTAAGCTGAGGAACATCTCTATATGTATATGTAGCCTTGGTATGGCTTACATATTATTGGCATGAAACATCTAGAACAGTACGTGTGCCATATAATTGTCTACAACATCAAACAAGTTTCTTGAAAACTTGTGCCAAAGGGGTTATGTCTTTAAGGATTCTTATTTCAGAAGGGTTCTCTCTCTCAAACGTAAGATTTTTCAGAAGGTAAGTGAAAATCTGACCAAACTCAACATTTTTCCATTTTCCCTAGTGAGCAAAGATAGCTAAAATCTATCTGCCATTTTCAACACTGTACTCAACGACTGTAATTCTAATTTAAGAACAGATTATTTATACAAAACCACATGTTGGCCTAATCTTACACAATATTCATAAATCTCACTCAGAGCCTTGGACACTTTTATTTGTTGAGTCTATATGGTACTACGGACATTCATCTTTTTTGACCTCATAGCTTCATGTAAGTCTATACTTTTGAAAATACATGCATCATAGTTCCATTGTAAAATGTATGGGTTATAAAATGGGCTATGCTATCAAAATGGTAATAAGAACATACAAATGACCTGATGTAATGAACTGGACCAGATTGCCAGATATCACATTTCATACCAGAAAGATTCAGTGGTAAGTTTTAAAATGGCCAGCTACACTTCGACTGCATTATAACTCATTTAACTTCTTTCTTTGTGTACAGTATTATACATTAGTCAGTACTATAGTAAATAAGTACTTTGGACAGATGTAAATATGCTGTAATAAAAAATGTTTTTCTTCTTTCTTTTAGTCCTTTTTACTTGTAAGACGAGCCCCAAATACCATGCCTCCCCCAAAATAATTTGCAATCCAAATTTATCTCTAAAAGAATTTATTGCACAGAAAAAAAAATATATATATACACTTACAGTAGACATGTTCAAGAATAGTTACACAACAGCAGGGCCCTAAAGGTAAGCAGTATAGTTGTTTGTTTTGTTTTCTTTTTTCTTTAAAAAGAAAGAGGTTATGTGAAATATTGGAATTTTATTTCGAGGCCTAGTATTTCAAGACAGTTAACTACACTTACGGTGTCAACAGCCTCTTGTTGGCAGTATGATTTTATTGGCTCCATGGAATAACAGCAAGAATTTACTATTGCTTCTTTCTTTATGACACACACAGAAAAAAAAAATTGACACATTTGCTCAAGACCAACCAGAATCATTTTAACCTATCAAAATGGATGGGAGGCCTTCACTGCCAAAGTCACTGCTGGGTTTTCACAATTCCTTGCAGACAATCTGCTACTCCCATTATGATAAAGGAGAGAAGAGTCATAATCAGGGAAGAAAGCTAGATTAATACTTGGAATTATCATTGAATTATTTAGCCTGCTGTAGGATTATTATTATTACTGTCATTTGATAATTTTCTCTCATTTTATTAAACACAACTGTGAGTAATTACCCTACCTAATATTTCTCTGTATTGGCTGACTAGCTAGCAAACATTCATGAAAATATCCATTAGCCACACGTATAAAATCCTGCATTATGATGCTGTTGAATCAGAACATACCACTACCTGATCCTGTAGCTCTTTGAGGATTTGCAAATCAATTAATTCTATGTTTGTTGGATTTTTCCCCTACAATTAGAAAATTTATAATAGAGGCCATGAACATTATTAGTTTTAGCATTTTAAACCAGCAATCACACTTTGATTTTTACAACAAAAGCAGAAATATAAACACACACACATTTGGATCAGGTTTCTGTTAGTCTGTCGGGACTTCAAAATCCTATTCGTCAAGATAATGCACACCAAAGTTCTGGAGTAAACAAGAAATTAGATGGCACCTGAACACTTGGTTTAATATTCTCCAAAGGACTATGCAACTTATTTCTTACATTATGACATTGTTTTACAAAGATCCACACTTTTATAATGTTAGTATTTTTAATAATCAATAAAGTCAATTAATCATGATTAAAAATCAAACTGAAAAATTTCTACTTTTTGCTTTTGCCCCCTCCATTTAGAACTTATTTATAGCCTGATAATTCAAAGGTCCCTATGTTTATGAAAATCTGGACAGAAATAGCTCTAATATCCCATTCAGAACTTGATATTAATCTAAGTCTTTTGGCTCCATTTATCCTGAGAGCAAAGAGTAGGACAAAGGATTTGAGTACTGTTAGTTTATCTGGGAGATTATCCAAGGTAGAAAAGAATGGGAAAGTGATACAGTGAAGAAGCAACTTTGTCAAAGAGGTACATTGTTGATATAATTGTTGTGGATAGAAAATGAAGGCTTGCTTTTACTGAAAGGTCCTGAGAAACTTCTTTAAGTTGTCCTCATGAAGACCTGAAAACTGACAATTTTATCTATGGTTCTTATTTCCACTTCACTGAGAGCTGTCCTCAGAGGACATTAACTCTCCTACAATTTTGGGTTGTGTTGGACACATTCTAAAATGAGAGATAGAGCATGAGATGCTATCAGTGTTAAGTAACTGCAATTTCCCGTGGAACTATCCACCACAGGTTTGGCTATAATCAGGTGTTGGGCCTTGATATCAGCGGGATTTTGGGCAGTATCATTTTAGGTTAATCATTACATATGAAATTTCCAAAAACTTCAACTGATGAAACTTTGATTATTAATCTATAAATATAACAATAAATCTACAGTATTCAAATTATTTTCATAGAAATACACAGACAAAGCATCAATTGATTAATATTTAAATGTTACAAAATACTGAACTGAAAGAATTTGGTCATATAAGAACGTGTAACAAGTAGAACGTAGGTTTAGGTTAGAACTCAGGATGCATTTGAGACTCAGTTAAGAAATTGAATGGAGGGACGCCTGGGTGGCTCAGAGGGTTAAGCCACTGTCTTCGGCTCAGGTCATGATCCCAGGGTCCTGGGACCGAGCCCCAAATCAGGCTCTCTGCTCAGCAGGGAGCCTGCTTCCTCCTCTCTCTCTCTGCCTGCCTCTCTGCCTGCTTGTCATCTCTCTCTGTCAAATAAATAAATAAAATCTTAAAAAAAAGAAATTGAATGGATGTCTGACTATCTTATAGGTTTGCTAAAAATCAGTGACTTTGTGTTCACGTGTGGCTATGCAGGAATTTTTAACTTTCTCTAAGAAGTTATTAGATTTGATTATATAATGGCAGTAAAGGATGGGGAAAAGCAAAGTACAAACCCCATAAAGACAAAGACACTGAGTATGAGAAAAGAGTAATAGATAAGTAGAATCAATGCGTTTGAGGAAAGTGGGAATTGAAATACACAATGATTGTTGACTTTTAGATGGAGAAAACAAAACTAGCTTGCAAGAAGGAAATAATAGAAGACATGTTGTGATGTGAGGCAGAATCCTGGAAAAGGCAGTAACGTGGAATAAAGGAGTAGGGAGAACATATCAGGGAATTTGGATAGGAAGGAGTTAGGAGGTAATTGCTTGATAACTTTTATATGGCCCACTTAAATGCACAGATTTCTCTAATTTATATGGAGAACAGGGTGTCCTTTCTCTTCCCTTTCAGAGCACCAGAGGTGTACTCTTTCAGACTGAAAACCTGAAAAGCTCAGGACTCAGTTGCTTAAGCACAGCTGAGAGAACATATTTCAATTAAGATTTACATATTGCTGTATGTAGTAGACTGTCAAAAGTGGTTTTTTGGCCATATTTTTTCATTTAACAAAAGACTACAGAGAGTGTTTTCTGGTGTTGGTTCAGAGTGTCCATCCCTCTGAACAGATTTTTCTCTCAATGTCCGGGGCAAGAAATCAATTGTTACATATGTATTCACTAAAAAAGCAGCTGGAAGATGCTGAGCACTGTGGCCCATGAGATCAAGGCACCAGCACACACTTGTGAGTGGTGAGCTCCCAAGGCTGGAGGAAAATTCTAGAATAAAGTGCTCATTAGAGAGTCATACCTTTTCTCCTGTTTCCTTACCTCTCTGCACTACCCTCTTTTATCCACAGCATTGGAAATGCTTTTAGCAACACACCACACTGAATCACCACCAATTATGTGATTCTCTTGGTGGAAAACCAAACACTGTGTAAAACTGTGGTTTTCTAGTTCATGCTTCTGGATGGAAAATAATTCAGAATAAGCTGATAGGAGTAGCCAAGAGAGATTTAATCTTCTGTTTGGAAAAGGGCTTCTATATAAGTGAGTAGAGGAACCTTTAAGAATTATTCATGTTTAGGGGCACCTGGGTGGCTCAGCGGGTTAAGCTTCTGCCTTTAGCTCAGGTCATGATATCAGTGTCCAGGGATCAAGCCCCACATCAGGTTCTCTGCTCAGCGGGGAATTTTTTTCCCCCTCCCTCTTTCTGCCTGTCTATGCCTACTTGTGATCTCTGTCAAATAAATAAATAAAGATTTTTTTAAAAAATACTTATTCATGTTTACATATATGCACCAGAATGCTATGTCCCTTGTCAAATAGGCTTCAAATCAACAAAAATGATAATATTTTACTTAATAAGTTTTTTAATTCCTCTATTAACATTTTGGAATACATCATTTTAATGCACATCTGCAAATTTGTAATCACTTCATGTGAGACAAGGAATGCTTAACAAGGCAACCAGGGGCACCGGGTGGCTCAGTGGGTTAAGCCTCTGCCTTTGGCTCAGGGTCCTGGGTTTCGGGTCAGCGTCAGGGTTACGTTTAGGGTTAGAGTTCGGGTCAGGCTCCCATTCAGTGTCAGGGATAGTGTTAGGGTCAGGGTCCGGGTCACTGTTAGGGTCAGGGTTAGGTTTATGGTCTTTATCTGGGTCAGGTTCAGGGTGAAGTCTAGGGCCAGTGTCAGGATTACGGTCAGGTTCAGGTATTGGTTTAAAGTCCAGATTCGGGTAAGGGACAGGCTTATATAGTGGTCATTGTTAGGGTCATGGTTAGGTTTAGGGTCAGGGCCAGGGTCAGGTTTAGGGTCACGGTCTGGTATAGGCAAAGTTCAGGGCCCGGTTTAGGGTCAGCGTCTGGTATAGGCAAAGTTCAGGGTTAGTGTTATGATCATAGTCAGGTATAGGGTCAGGGTTATTGTTAAAGTTTAGGGTTAGTGTTAGGGTTAGTGTTAGGTTGACGGTTAGGGTTAGAACTTGTTAGGGTCACAGTTCGTGGTAGGGTTAGGGGTAGTGTTAGGATTAGGTTCAGCGATAGGATTCGGGGGAGGGCCCGTGTTAGTGTAGGGTTAGGGTTACATTTAGGGTTAGAGTTACGGTCAGGCTCACAGTCAGGGTCAGATTTAGTGTTCAGGTCAGGGTCGAAGTCACTGTTAGGGTCAGGGTTAGGTTTATGGTCATGGTCTGGGTCAAGGTCAGGGTGAAGTTTAGCGCCAGTGTCAGGTTTAGTGTCATGTTCAGGTATTGGTTTAAAGTCCACATTTGGGTCAGGGACACGGTTATGTAGTGGTCAGTGTTAGTGTCATGGTTAGGATTAGGGTCAGGGTCAGGGTCAGGTGAAAGTCATGGCCAGGGTCAGGTTTAGGGTCAGGCTTTGGTTTAGGGTCAATGTTCGGTTCAGTGTCACATTAGGTTTTGGCGGTAGGTTTTGTGATTGGGGTTAGGTTTGGAGTTAGAATTAGGGTTATGGTTAGGGTAGGGTTAGACAGCGTAAGGTCAGGGTTAGGGTTTGGTTTAGGGTAGGGGTTATTGTTAGGGTCAGGGTCAGCGTTAGGTTTAGGTTCAGGGTCCTTATTAGGGTCATGGTTAGAGTTACCATTAGGTTTAGGGTTAGGGTCAGGATCACAGTCACGGTCAGGGTTAGGGTTAGGGTGAGGGTTAGGTCAGCGTCAGGGTTAGGATTAGGGTCAGGGTCAGGGTCATGTTTAGGTATGAGTCATGGTTACGGTAATGTCAGAGTTAGGTTTAGGTTCAGGGTCCACATCAGGGTCAGTGTCAGGCTTAGGTTTAGGTTTAGGGTTCAGGTCAGCATCACAGCCAGTGTCAGGGTCAGGGTCAGGGTTTGGGTTTGGGGCAGGCTCACAGTCAGTGTCAGGATCAGGGTTAGTGGTTACTGTTAGGGTTAGCCCCTCTTCTGGGTCATGGACCCATCCCTTCAGGGTCTCAGGATAAACCCTGGGCAGAAGGGTGTAGACCCTACACCTGATCCCACTTAACCAGCCTTAAACTGGGGTGTGAACATGACTTGCCCACCAGACATCTAACCCCTCATCAGCCTGATCCTGCTTGGGGCATCTCCACCCATGATGGCATGGCCAGGTCCTCTTTACACACAGACACACAGACACCCAGAGGCACACACACACACACACAAACACACACACACACACACACACAGAAAGAGATATGTGGAGGAGACCTAGGGCTACACTGGTAGTTCATAAGGTGTGGGCCTCTCTGACTCTGAGCCCCCTGGTGTGACCTTTTGATTTTATTGGCCAAAGGGCCTGAGGCGTTGGGGAAACCTGATATGACCTGCCAGGGAGGGGACGTGTCTGACGGGCCAGCTCTCTTCTCCCTGCATCCTCTTGGCTTCAGTACAGCAGAAGAACATGTTGCTTCCTTTAGGATGTGCCTAGAAATGAGCTGGGCAGGGGGGTTTTCTCTGTAATGGGGTGCTTGGATACGTGGGTTCCAATTCCGTTGGGCTCTGTCGTCTGGGAAGTGAGGTCACCACTGCCTGGGGGCTCCTTACCAAACTTCCTGCTGCACCAGAGCTCCCTGAGCCGCCGGTCCCCAAGCTGCTCAGGGCTCACAATCCACTCAATGCAGTGCCCCTCCAATGACACCCATACAGCCTCCCACCTGCCCCTAGGAGGCCTGGGTGCAGCTGTTATCCCCGCTAGAGGAAACAGAGCTGGGATTAGACTACGTTAGTGTTAGGGTTAGGGTTAAGAAATACTTAGGGTCAGGGTTAGGGTTAGACGTCGTTGGCGTCAGGGTTAGCGAATGGCTTAGGGTATGGGGCAAGGTTCATGTCAGGGTCAGGGTTAGGTTTGGGACAGGTTTAGTGTCAGGGGTAGGGTCAGGGTCTTGGTTAGGTTCATGATTATGGTAAGGTCAGCTTTTGTAGGTTCTGTTTTATGAGTAGGTTCAGGATCAGGGTTAGCTTTAGGGTTATGATTCTGTTCAGGCTCACGGATTGGGTCAGAGATAGGTTTACAGTCAGGGTTAGGGTCAGTGTTAAGGTCAAGGCCAGGGTATGGTTTAAGTTTAGGGTCTGATATAGGCAAAGTTCAGAGTTCGGGTTATGATTAGGGTCACCGAGAGGGTCAGGATTATTGTTAAGTGGGGTTAGTGTTAGGGTTAGAGGTAGGTTGAAGGTTAGGGTTAGACCGGGTTAGGGTCAGTGTCAGGGATAATGTTAGGGGTTAGTGCCCGACTAATCTTCCAAAAACACACATTTTCATGTGCTGCTTTTCAAAACTAGCTTCCTGGCTTCCTGTTGCCTGAAAAAATAGTCTCAAATGCTTTTGTCTGGCATTCAGGGCTCTCTAGGATGGGCACTCTGGCCAACACATCACTGCTCGTTTGTTCCACCACACACAAGTGGATCTCGGGCTAGTTATTCATAGACCCACCTCCTCACCGACCCAGCAAAGGTCTCGTGCATCTACTAAACTCATGGCTCACTCAGTGATGTTCTCAAAGGCCATTAGTGGGTGACATGCCACTGCTAGAGTCAGGAGCCAGTGTGAAGTTGCCGCTGCCTAAGTGCATGGACTGAAAGCGGGAACGTTGATTCTCCAGGAGAAAACTGGGGCATTGTTATGAGAAGGCAGATGGCAAAACTACCCAGGTCCCCTATGACTGCTTTAACACACTCTGGACAAAATTGAAGGAGACAAGTGAACGTATTAACTCCCACTTAGGCTGTAGAAGGCAAATGCGACGGAGGGAAGGCGTTATCTTCTTCTGGAACAAACCACTTAGCTCCAGCTACTTTTATAAATAGATCAGACCCTGTCCAGGAGCCCACTTAGCTGGGTTCATTTGTATACAATGTCCATACCCTCAGGAATATTAACACTTTATCTCAGATTGCATTAATTTAAATAAAACTTAACAAAAATGGTGTGAAATGAACAAAAACACCATATTCTGTGATGAATCAAATGAAATACATTTTCAGTTGCTGTTTTCCCCATTTAAAGATAAAATTTCTGATAACTGTCATTATTTGTGAAAAGACACAAGACCAACAGTTTGTGTGCATGTGTGTTTTGGTTTTTGGTTTTTGGTTTTTTTCTTCCCCTTAAGGCTATAGCCATATTGTCACTAATAAAGATCTCAAATTTGCCTGGAAGCTTTCATGGCAAATTGTCAGTCTGAGGGAAGTCACCATCCAGCCAAATGGCTTTATACATCATCAGTGCCTTTCTTCCACACACATTCTCTTCCTGGTTTAGACATTAGTTACCCTGGTTCTACACTGACACAGTATTTGCATCTCTCTCCTGTCCATAACTCCTAAAAGTTGGGGACCTCTCACTTTGGTTTCCCCAGAGCATGACATTTTATTTGGTGCTTGGGGGGCAATGGGCAGTTCAAGAAGTATGTTAATACTATCACTCAATGTCTTGATCCATGCTATGCACCAACAGTGTAGTAAATATCGTTCATTTCTTGTAACAAAGGCAGTAGGAACTTCTCCCAAGGGACGGAATTCCAAGGACAGAATGAAGGCAGGAAGGGAGCTGGTCTATTTGGACCTAATTTGTGAGAGACACTGGTTTAGGTATTTATATGTATACATTATACCACTGAACTGTCACAATCCTGCAAATTCTTACATGCTTGGGTTTCTATGTAGCAAGTTTAGCAAGCCACCCAAATTCACAGTGACAGGCCCGTGAGTCAAATCCAGCATGCTTGACTCCATGATTGTCAAGTCCACTAGCCCCATATATCATGAATCTGAGATTCATGAGTGTGTAGGTGCTATCAGGAAATGTCAAAAATGCCCATTTCAGGGACACATGGATGGCTCAGTTGGTTAATTGTCTACCTCCAGATCAGGTCATAATCCCAGCATCCTGGGATCGAGTCCCCCATCAGGCTTCTTGCTTACCAGGAGCCTGCTTCCCACTCTGCCTGCCTCTCCCTCTGCTTGTGCTATCTCTCTGACAAATGAATAAATTAAATCTTTTGTAAAAATCTTGTTAAAAAGGCCCATTTTAAAGAATGTTTTAAAACATTGTTTGGACAGCAATAGAAGCGAAAGCAGAAAGACATAATGTAACGACAGATAGTTTATGTGGGAGCCCTTTGGGTACTCTGGTGGATGAATGTTTTTAAATTAGTTTTTCGTGGACATGGGGAGTTAGAGAGGAGAAGAAAGGTGGGAGAAATTGGAAGGGAAGCTGAACCATGAGAGACTATGGACTCTGAAAAACAATCTGAGGGTTTTGAAGGGGCGGGGGTTTGGGAGGTTGGGGTACCAGGTGGTGGGTATTATAGAGGGCACTGCTTGCATGGAGCACTGGGTGTGGTGCAAAAAGAATGAATACGGTTATGCTGAAAATCAATAAAAAATAAATTTAAAAAAATTAGTTTTTTGTAAACTGCAAAAAAAGAAAAGCACTCCCATTTATAGCATACACTTTATGGTTCACAAAGCACGTGCCAACAATAAAAATAATGAGGGGTTACCGTTACAATTCATAGAAAAGGAGGTACAGGGAAATTGAATGAAAGGGAATAACAAAGTAGGTTCAGAAGTCCATCTTCCTTGTAAAAAAAATTAACCTGAAAGTGCGTTTCTGCCACCTCTCTCCTGTTTGATCTGATAAAGAATGACCACGATACAGGAATTATAGTTCGGGGTTTTGAAAAGCATAATAGCTTTATACCAACACTTGAGCTTTTATTTTTTTATTTACGTATTTATGGCTAACAAGATAGCTCGATTTGATATGCGGTTCGTGACAACCAACCTCAGAAGTAATTCCATCTTCATGAGAAGTCAGAAAGAACCACAAACCAAACCTCAAAATAGATTCAAAGAGAAAATAGTCTTAAAAAAATTTCCCTTCCTAAAGCCTCTCCGTTCGGCTCAGGTCATGATCCTAGGGTCCTGGGATTGAGCCCCATGTCTGGCTCTCTGCTCAGCGGGGAGCCTGCTTCCACTTCTCTCTGTGCCTGCTCTCTGCCTACTGGTGATCTATGTCTGTCAAATAAATAAATAAAATCTAAAAAAAAAAATTTCCCTTCCTATCAGAAGCAGACCAAACCACTAACAAATTCCCCAGAAAGCTTCATCTAAAAGGTTGTACTTTCTTCAGACACCCAGCAGGACCTTCTTCTCTGGGCCTGGTATTTCTTCAATGGCCTATTCCAGAGAATAAGACACTAAATTACTGAGCGCCATGGGCCTCAGAACCACGAAAGAGATGATTAGAGGGACAAAGCAGGCCTCTGGTCACCAAGAGGGTATGTAAATGTTTGCTGCTTTTCGGCATTTTTCAAAGCTGAGTTTTTAGTTGGGGGCTGTTCCTTTATGATAAATTGCTGATACCGTATAGTAAAAGGCATTATATGATCTTTTACAAACCATTTCCTATCTTTGCATTCTCATGTGCCAAGACAGACACGGATTATTTAAATCCCTGAAGAGAGTGTTATTGCATTTAAAATGCCTGTAACCTTCGTGCAATAGATTTATGGTTGATGATAGATTTAGTTAAGAGATAACTGTTTTAAATATTTATTCTCAGTAAAGGATTTCAACCTATGCTCATTTAAGTAAGTTGGTGCATAATCCCTTTTCTATGAAACCATAGTGCAAGGACCAATGCCGCGCTTCCGCGAGAACCCCAAGCTTTTTTTCTGGAAAGGCCATATGCCTATGTACCAGGCGTCCTCTTTTCACTCGCTTTGTGGAGCACCTACCATGGAGGTCATGTAATAACTAATGACCAAAAAACAAACAAAAAACCCAAATAACCAGGTTGAAGTTATTCGCGCCTGCCATCATGGAAAGGCAGACCCTGCCTGAGGGATTCTCAGTTTTTCCGCCCCCCCTCCCCCACCCTCCTCTGGCTCTTCCACTCTCCGCATTCACATGCCTTCTGGCCTCGCTTTCCTCTCCTCATTGTCACTTTTATTAAATGGTTTTTTTCTGCATGTTGTCCCGCAGAGTGATTTCATGAATGAATATACAGGAAACTGAGTCGGAGCCCACCTGTGAGAGCCCACCTGTGGAGGCCTTTCATTAGAATGGTCTCTGGTTCTAGCCTCAGTTCAGAATACTGCGTGTACCTGAGGACCGAGTCCAGATGTTTCTGTCATCTCTGACTTGAATTTGAAATCCTAATGTCACTATGACCTGGGAAGCCGAGGTCCACAGCATCTTCACCTGAAATTCCACTAGAGCTCCCATTTACCTAGTGCCCAGCCTGAGTCTGTTTCCACTACTGTCAGGGTTCTAGAAGTTCATGCACTGCCCACCACTGACAGTAGGGGCATCTCTCTGTCCAGATTTTCCCTTTACATAAGGAGGTCAGATACAGGAGATTAGGACCCACTCTAAGGACCTCACTGTAATGTGATTGCATCTGTAAGGACTCTAGTTCCAAATAAGTTCACGTTCTGTGGTACCAGAGATAAGGACAGCAGCAAGGTTTCTGGGGGAAATGCAGGTCAGCTCTTAACAGTCCACTCTAGGCTCCCCAAATTCGTGTCCATCCCGTGTGCAAAATACTTTCACCCAATGCCCTCCAAAGCACTAATCATCCCAGAATCAACTCAAAATCTGAAATCTCATCTGTCCTCCTCCACTGAAAGACCCTGATCTCACCCAGACCATGGGACCTGATGACTGCATCCAGAAGCCACAGTCTACTGGTAAAGCTGCCCATCAGGTCCTCATATCACCCTCATTCGTCCCAGCAGCTGAGGGCCTACAGTTCCCAGAGACAGTTTCTCAGAGGAAGTTTGAAGACCACCTCAGAGGACGTTGTTTGGGAGTGGATGAAGCGGGAAGGGGGTCAGAGCCTCCTGCCATTCCCAGGGCACCCAGAACCCAGAGAGTGAGGCCTTGGGTGCTTTCTAGTGACAGATTCAAGGCAATTTTTCGACTTTGGGACTTCAGAGCTAACTTAGTTTTCATTTGTGATTATTATTTTTGTGGGGGGGCCATAGCTTTTCTTTTGACCTATGGCTGTTTTCACTCCCGGTTCTGAAGAAGCCCCTAAATCCTAAACCTGTTGAGGACTTTGAAAGCTCTCAGAGCAACAGTACTGGGGGACAGTGTGGACACATGGTTTGGTTTCTCCTCTGGCCTGATTCTGCGGCAGCCCCGCTCTGTCCTCCTCAGACTTCAGAGCAATAGCTGAATAAGTGGAGAAAGGACCAGGGGGTCAGGAAGGTGGCCACCAAAGAGTGACTTCTCTGGAGGGTGGCTGAGCTAGCGAGTGAGCGTGTTTGTCCAGCTCTGCCTGCAGTCTGGATGGAGCTGAACAGGGGCCAGCGAAGGGGAGGAGGAGCAGAGAGCGGGGACAAAGGGACCAAAGAGGAGATTCAGACGAAGGGAAGTAATTGTGAGGAGAGAAGAAACTCTAGAAGACAGGCATGTAAGAAAGGAAAAGGGATGAATTGGGCATCAGGAAAGGGCACCACCAGGGATGGAGAGAGGGGAAGGGAAGAGGGAGGGAGGGAGGAAAGGGGAAAAGAAGAAGGGAGGAGTCAGCAGGCCAGGGCTCCCCCTGAATCTGAAGAAGAGGTGGCTGGTCCAGCTTGTCAAACAGGATGCTCACTCTTTGGTCCCAGTTTCTGCTCCCAGTGCTACTGGGCTTTGCAAGGAAGGCAGGCTGTCCCCTGGGACCCACTGGAGCCCACTGGAGCCCACTGGAGCCCACAGGAGGGTGCGAGAGGTAAGATGCCACCTGGTCCTGACCTGAGCTGCTCCCAGCTGCTAGCCTCACCACATGGTGCAAGAGGTACCCCAGAACAAAGGACACAGGCCTGCATGTCTGCCGGTGGCCCTGGGCACTTAGCTCATCGCAGTGAACCACACAGCCTCCTCAACCCAGGCTTTCAAAGCCTGCTTCTTCGTTCCTGGCTTTCATGTCTGTATGAACATGAGCCAGATCTAACTCATCTCCGACAGACAATTCTGACTCACCCCGTGTCAGATTTTTATTAGTGGCTGTGATAGAGTAAGATAGCAATGCTCCAACAAACGGACTATTTCCTCCCACGTGACCTCAAAAGTATTATACATTTTCTTAGCGAAAAAATCTTGTCTCCTTCCATTAAGCTCATAATGTGGTCTAATAGTATACATGTGCCTTCGTTAGATGCGAAGCGATACAGAGGTCCTTTTTTTTTTTTTAATTTTATAAGGTAAAGCCAGTGAACACATCTAACTTGACGAATACGTCTCTAAAATGTCAATCCAGGCAAAGCTTTTTCTGCCTACAGTTTGCAGGCTACGTGGTGACATTTTAAAAACGCTGTCAGTCCCTCAGTGAGGCTTTAGAAGCTAGCCAGGGCTTACTACGTGCCAGGCACTGTGTCAGGTGTTGGAGCTAAATGGACGGAGAGCTTGGAGGCAGGCTGGGGAGGGACATCCGTGACACAACCACAGCTAGAAACGGAGGCCAGTGCTAGAAAAGAGAGAGCAGGCTGCATGGAGAGTGTGTACCATGGGGCTTGTGAGCTCACGAATAAGTGGGAGTAACTGGAGTGGTGAGATGGGGGAGAGGAAGAGGGTCTTCCCATCAATGGGAATCACGTGTGCTTGGAGGCAGGCACCATGAGGGGTCTCCACAGGAAGAGGGAGGCAGCGTGGTTGAAGGGCAGAAAGACAGGGCAGAACAGGCATCAGTCAATTGGAAGGGTAAGAAGAGACGGATGGGAGGATTATGGATGCCTTTGGAGGACTGAGAATTTGTTAGAAGATCAGTGCAGTTTTCTATGGAGACAAATGCCAGGAACTGATAGGTCTTTGAAAGGTCACTCTGGCTGCCTTTTGGCAAAGGGGTTGGTAAAAGGCACGTGCAGGTGTGAACACACCAGGTGGGAGGTGAGTGCAGGAAATCAGGTGAGGGAGCATGGGAACTTGGTCCGGGGGTATATAAGGGAAAATAGCCTTTAATGAGTTCCACAAATTGGCACCAGCTGTAGCTTCATTACAGCCCTGGAAGGAGTAGGTGGGTGTGTCCTGGAGGTTACAGAAATTACATGAGAAATGGAAGTCTTTTTAGATCTTTTTTCCCGGGACGCCTGGGTGGCTCAGTTGGTTGGACGACTGCCTTCGGCTCGGGTCATGATCCTGGAGTCCCAGGATCGAGTCCCGCATCGGACTCCCAGCTCCATGGGGAGTCTGCTTCTCTCTCTGACCTTCTCCTCATTCATTCTCTCTCTCACTGTCTCTCTCTCAAGTAAATAAATTAAAAAAAAAAAATCTTAAAAAAAAAAAAAAAAGATCTTTTTTCCAACTAGAGGAACTCTCACCTTATTGATAGAATTCCAGAGTGGGAACGGATGGACATGAGGACATCTTTGAAATGTCTGAATATGTTCTTCGACATCTTTGCAAGTGACGAGGAGACCTTGACCTTAGGAGGCCTCGGCCTTCTTTGTAGCCAAGAAGATTTCACCTACAGATTTGGGTTCTCCCTTTTAAAGTCAAGAAGACAGTCCTTCCAAAGGACACCTCCTATCATTATACACTCTCATCATACCACACTTGCTGGGATCTCCAAGACCCTCTGTTCCAGGTTGTGAGTATCCACTTTGGCCACGCTGGTCTTGCCAAGAACACCACCACAGGAAATCTAGAGCCTGTAGTGCTATTAATAACATCATCTAAGACTGTCTTTGCTGCCCTCATGGCCTCTTCCCACCATGACTCACTGAAGCTTTTTACACGTTGTATCCATTAAGCTATAGTTCCCAAAGCTCATCTTCTCTAGTGCCATCAATTTTTAGGGGACCAGGCAAACCTTAAACTTGTCCCCCTTAATTAGATCCCTGTGCCCCCACAATCTCTTTGAATGCCTTTCACCATGATCCTTGAATGAGCTCTGAGACCACTGCTGCACTGCTGGTACCTAACACTTCTTGGCACCTTGTCTGTTAGTTCTTGGAAGAGGAGGTGGCTATGGAGGTGAGTGGGCATGGGAGTGGGAGGATTTCTCCCTTCACTTCCTTTTTTGTTTTTTCAAATAATGGGTTTTGAGGGGGAGGGAAAGGTTAACCAATTTATTTTCCATCTCCCATTGATAAAATGTTTACCACTCCCCATTGAAAGAATTTAGATCTTTCTTTAGAATCTCCAGGAAAATCTCCCAAACCCAGCCCACCACCATGTGGATTCAGCCATCTTCTGATTCACCTCCAGATTGTATCCTCCTAACTGCTCAAGCCACAGGTTAAGGGCGAAATGTTCAATGCCCAAGCAATTAAGTGGGGAACACGTTTATCTAAACAATTGCATGCAGCTCTGTATCTGCATACAGGGGGTCTCTCCCAAGACTTTCCAACCTCAGCAAAACAAGAAAAAGCCCCAGCGACCTGGGGTATATATCATTCATTCATTCCTGTGTTCAACACTCATGGCGGATCCTCACCGAGACAGTGGGAGAGCAAGGACAGGAGCAATCCCGGAGGCTGAAGTCTGAGGAGGATTTCAAATTCAAGTCAGAGATGAAAGAAACATCTGGACTCAGTCCTCAGGTACAGGCAGTATTCTGAACTGAGGCTAGAACCAGAGACCAGTCTAATGAAAGGCCTCCACAGGTGGGCTCCGACTCAGTTTCCTGTATGTATATTCATTCATGAAATCGCTCTGCGGGTCAACATGCAGAACAAAACCATTTAATAAAAGTGACAATGAGGAGAGGAAAGGGAGGCCAGAAGGCATGTGAATGTGGAGAGGAAGAGCCAGGGGAGGAGGGGGGAGGGGGGGCGGAAAAACTGAGAATCCCTCCCTGTGCTCCTTGCTGCCAGGGAGGTCTGAGGGACTAGTTTCTACCTGGGATCCCAAGTCCAGTACAAAAGTGGCGGGGCCACAGCTCTGGATGAGGGAAGGGGGTCCTCGGCACATGCGCGTGAAGGGGGCTATTGCGCTCGCTGCAGGGGGGCACCTTGCCTGGCTCCATCCCCGGCCCGACCCCGTGGGGACCCGGGTGTGGCGCGTCGTCCGTGGTGGTCCCGCTGCCCCGGTGGTCGCGGGAGGCTGGGTCCCGACACCCCCGCGAGCTCGCGGCCCGCGCTTTCTGCTCCAGGTGAGGGCGCAGCGCGGTGTCACTTTACCCGCTCGCAGAGGGTCGTCCTGAGAAGCCATGGGGCAGGGCGGGGCAGCGGGCCGTGGGAGCGGGACAGTGCGGCCTCAGGAGCTGGGCTGGAGCGCGGGAGTGCGGGTGTCCTGCAGTGCGGACTGGGCTGCAGCAGAGCACAGCGGAGCTGCGCGCCCCTCCTCAGCCAGCTCCTCCACCTCCTCTCAGACTCTCCGCTGCGTCCTCCTCGAGCTCACTCCCGGATTCTGCAATTAGCAAAGCCCCTTCTCCGGACCACCCACGCCCTCGCCCACCTCCACCTCCGTCCTGAGGCGCGGGCCCGGGACACGGGCACCGGGAAAGCCCGGGGGGCTTGCGAGGGTGGCCAGCGCCAGCGCTGAGCGGCCTCCTAGCCTGGCTACCCGGAGTGGGTGTCCACCTGCTGCCTGGCTGCAAAAAGATCATCAGCCCTAAACCCCGGCTGCACTCTCGGGTCACTTCGCTGGCTTCCTGATTGTGCCCAAAGCCGGGAACCAGCTTCCCCAGCACAGGCCTGGGCTGAGATGCTTGCCCGCCATCTGTTTAAGCAGTCTCCTCCTCTCCAGGCAGGGTCCGCCATTGCATGATGGCACCCACGAATCACTTAGACCTGGAGGTTTTGTTTTTTTGTTTCTTTTTTGGTTATTGGTTATTTCATGACCTCCATGGTAGGTGATCCACAAAGGGAGTGAAAAGAGGACGCCTGATGCATACGCATATGGCCATTCTAGAAAAAGAGCTTGGGGTTCTCTGGGAAGCGCGGCATTGATCCTTGCACTATGGTTTTGCTGCATCAAAGAGTTCCTTCTTCTTCAAATATAAATATATAAATATATTGATCAAGTCACTCGCATGTCTTAGGAGAATGTCATACCTTTAGTAGCAAACTTGAAATCTTGGACATTGGTTTTGATTTTTGTTTTGGTTTGATTTGGTTCGGTTTTTGTAATTTTAAAAATCCCTCCAGCCCTTGGCTGTGTCTGACCTGAGTGCTTTCTGCTGTTTCTGCAACAAAACTGTCAGGGCAGCGAAAACTCTCATTGTTTACAGTGGCGCCCCCTTCTGAACACTTTGTTAATTAAAAGATTTTTTTTTTTTTTTTTTTGGGTATTGTAAATGTGAAACAACAATGAGGTATTTCAAAGAGGTGAACCACAGGTAAATTTCTCTAAGTGTGGGTGAGGGTTACTCAAAAAGAAACTTGACAAGGCTTTTAAAGATACCGACAATCATTATAACATAACGTGACTGATTGTTACCGTGCTCTTAACCTGGCAAACACTTGTTGGCTTCCAAGGAAAACGAACATAGTTGAGATGGTTCTAGCGGCCTTCTAGCACAGGGTCTCATGAGGCAGGGATTCTAGCCCCTGGCTGTGCAAGGCATGAGGCCTGTTAGTGATTCTATTTTTTCTTCTGCAGAATGGGTCTTTCTGCATTCCAGGTCCTTTCTACCCCAATAAATAATGCGGCGATTCTCTCAGTGAGTTGTACTTTTGGTTTAAACAGCCAACTGTCTCTTAAAAAGGACTTTTGTTTAAAGTCCTTTAAAAAAAAAAAGTCCTTTCAAAAAAATCTTGTTTTTTTAATTTTTATTTTTTAAACCCATATGTTTACTCTGATCCTGGAACTTTGTCATTTTGACCTTCTCTGCTGATTAAAATATTCTTCATCATCAGCACCTACTGCTCTCCTCTCCTGGTGGTCTCTCCGGAAGGGGTCTTCTCTAGATCTTCTAGCAGAGGATGGGCACTTCCCCTCTACCCCTGTTGCCAGACCAACCTTACCTATCCTGCAGGGACAGGTCGGCCTGGCCTTTTATCTGTTGTTCTCTTCTGAGTGGTTAGTTTTTCATAGATACCGTGCTTTGCTTTTGTCAGGATTTACCCTGGACTATCAAAACCCTTATCTTGTGCCAGTGAATCCTAAGGAACAGACCTGATGAGAGAACCAGGAACTCGAACAGATCATATTTATCCTGAATGTTCCGTCCAAAATGAAGAATACATTTCTGAGGAGCCTCAAGATGTCTTAGAAGGGAAGTTTCACCAACTCTGTCATGTAGGGGCATCAATTCTGATTCTGTGTCAATTTTCCTACTTTCCCAGCTAGTAATTCTCTTCCTCAGAAAGCCCACTCTCAACCGTTTCCTCTCTCAAAGGCAGTTGCTCTTCGAGTCTGCACATGGAACTTGGGGCCTGCTTGTCGTTGGCTACTGCCCTCTGTACCTTGGGTCTAACAGCTTCGGGGCATCAAGATGAAATCGTCTCTTGTTCTAAGACTTAATATAGTTCGGGGCACATGGTAAGCAATAATCACTTTTTTAGTTGATCCAAGTGTTCGACCTTTCTTAATTATTCTAGTACCACAGTTTACTTGTTCTAAGATTTGTCCTCCCCCCCCCATTCTAATAACTCTTGCAGTTGATGACATATCCTAGTTTAACTGACAGCATTTCTCTTTCTTAGTCGAACATAAACTATAGTGCATCTTACCCTTGATGAAAGCTAGGTTGCAATTAAATTCTCTATGATGGTGACGATTCTGATATTTGAAATTTTCCGGTAGCTCCCTGTGCCCCCACAGTGTAGTACCTCACCTTCTCGGCATAGTATACAAACCAGCTCACCCCCAGTGTTAACCCCGGGGCTCAGCCTCCATCCCCAGGTGATGCTGCCAGATCAGCTGCCCGTTGTCCTGAACTTGCTGTAGATTCCCGAATGCACTGTGCTGCCTCCTGGCACTTTGAAAGTGACACACTCATCCCCATTCTTCGCTTTGCCCTTGTCTATCACCTCCCCTCAAAATCTGTTCCTAAGTGCCTTTTCCCAGCTCCAACCTACCCTTGGCAGTCTTTTATCTCCCTGTGGTAAAACCTGTCACACTGCACCATGGACATGCCCGTTGTCCCCCTGAGAAGAGAAAAGGGACAGTGAGGGCCCCCCAGCATTTGCAGCTCTAGTGCAGAGCCCCATGCCTGCCTTGCAGGAAATGCCAGATCATGAAGACAAACGGAGATCATCCTCTGGCTAAAACCAGCTCTTCTTTGCCTACCGCAGGATCTGTATCAATACAGAGCAGCCCGTTATTATTGCTGTTTTTCTAGGGATTTTTTACCCATATATTTCCCAGGTCTTGACTCTTTTTGTAGCACTTTAATTCAGGCTTCAACCACTTCCTAGTCAGATCAGGTGAAATCATTTCCCTTCCCATAGCCTCGGTGTATTTCACACCTAGTAAATCTTTTTTGAAAGAGCTTATTTACCCATTTGACAGATCAAAAGTAGGTAGAGAGGCAGGCAGAGAGAGGGGTGGGGGAGCAGGCTCCCCGCTGAGCAGAGAGCCCGATGTGGGGCTCCATCCCAGGACCCTGAAATCATGACCTGAGCCCAAGGTAGAGGCCTAAACCACTGAGCCACCCAGGAGCCCCCATATCTCGTAATTTTTAATCAACGTGCAAAAAGTATTGTACATATTGATGAAGTTCAAACAAATTCTGTGAAACCGTAGATGGACTTAAAGATACTATTATGTATCAAATATTGTAAAAATTAAGCAAGGAAATAGCAAACATAAAATAACCAAAGCATACAAACTTGGGTAGATACAATAGGTGTGATCATGTTCTACTTCATAAAGAGATGAGTTAATAGATAAATAGAAGTAACTAGACTTTTTAGACGTTAATAAAACTTTGCCTGTTATTTCTTAGCTATATAAAATATATGGTTTTCTAACAAAAACGCTTATCTTAAAAATATTTAAAAATAAATTTCAGGCTACTCATAAGGTTCTATTTACTTTTCCACTGAAGGAAAAGCTGGTTGTTGTAGTTGTAGTTGTTTGTTTGTTTTAGTCTCCTCCTAGTTTTTATTATTATAATGTGGAATGAGGAATGTTAAATTGAAAAGTGAATTATTTTATAGACAAAATTCATTACTTGATTCACTTCCTGGTACAGCAGATGGAACTCCTGAAAACATGCCCTTTTGCCTTACAGAAGTGTAACAGTTATGCTTACTTCTGAAACATGCTTGGTGGTGGCCCTAAATAGTGACACCATACTAAACATTTTGAATATTTGCAATTACTTTTTATAGTCATAGGGCTCCAAAAGGCACTGCTAGTCTCTTAGTAGGTATTTCAATAAAGCTAAAAGTTGCCTGACTGTTTAAAAATATTAACAAGGCACAAAACATGGCAGAAGTATTGTCCTCAGATATTATTTTTTTCCATATGCTCCTGATTCCAGACATGACAAATTATTTTTTAAAATTTTTTTATAAAAGATTTTATTTATTTCTTTGACAGAGATCACAAGTAGGCAGGGTCAGGCAGAGTGAGAGGGGGGAAGCAGGCTCCCTGCTGAGCTGAGAGCCCCATGTGGGACTCGATTTAAGGATTCTGGGATCATGACCTGAGCCGAAGTCAGAGGCTTTAACCCACTGAGCCACCCAGGTGCCCCCATGACAAGTTATTTTTTTTAAAAGATTTTATTTATTTATGACAGAGAGAGAGATTACAAGTAGGCAGAGAGGCAGGCAAAGAGAGAGAGGAGGTATCAGGCTCCCCGTTGAGCAGAGAGCCCAATGTGGGGCTCCAACCCAGATCCCTGAGATCATGACCTGAACTTAAGGCAGCGGCTTAACCCACAAGCCACCCAGGAACCCGACAAGTTATTTTTGATAGATATATATAGCATGTATTTTCCAGTTATAAGAAAAATGGTTCTGCTTTTTTAACCTTTTTTAAAAATTACATAATTTTTTTAAATTTAAATTTAATTTTTTAATGTTTTACCTTTCTTTTCTTTTTTTTAAAAAGATTTTATTTATTTATTTGACAGACAGAGATCACAAGTAGGCAAAGAGACAAGCAGAGAGAGAGAGAGAGAGAAGCAGGCTTCCTGCGGAGCACAGAGCCCGATGCAGGGCTCAATTCCAGGACCCTGAGATCATGACCCGAGCCGAAGGCAGCAGCCCAAACCACTGAGCCACCCAGGCACCCCAATGTTTTACTTTTCAATATACTACTTAGAATATAAACCCTATTCCATTTTGTAAGAAGGCTACCATTTAAAAAATGGTAATTTTCTCATTGTGTCTTCCCCTCTCACTGCTTTATTTTGAATAAAACATTTCACAATAAACATAACTGATGCTTTCCTTTTGATGGTCCCTCTGTTGGTCATATTATATATGAGCCATAACAATTAGTTTCACAACATTTATTCATGTTTGTTAATATGTTTTATCATAACCAATTATCCCTCCCTTATCTAGATTCCCCAGCTTTCAGACAGGTGAACACTTCAATAAATCATACCCAAGGGATGTATCAAGTACTTCTTAGACATTCTCTCAGATCCTTGACTTCTCATTTTGCCTAGGGATTTGCAATAGGTTCTGCCAGAGGCACCACTGTGACAACTGATGTCCATGGTCTATCTCCTGCTAAGCTCAAGAGGTCACTGGTTTCCAAGTTTATCTATACAATTAATGCACTCCATCAAGTTCTTTTTTTTTTTAATATTAACAAACTTATTTTAAAGTTTATATGGAGAGGCAAAGACTCACAATAGTCAACATAGTGTTGAAGGAGAACAAAGCCTGAGGACTGACTTCAAAGTTTACCATTACGATGGGGCGCTTGGTTGGCTCAGTGGGTTAAGCTTCTGCCTTTGGCTCAGGTCATGATCCCAGGGGCCTGGGAACGAGTCCCATATTGGGCTCTCTGCTCAGCAGGGAGCCTGCTTCTCCTCATTTCTCTCTCTGTCTGTCTCTCTGCCTATTTGTGATCTCTCTCTCTGTCAAATAAATAAATAAAATCTTTAAAAAAAGTATACCATAACGATAATTGGAAGCAAGATATTGTAATACCACAGAAAGACTAGATTAAAGGAACAGAATATATATTATCAATTATATTTTATATTTAATATAAAAGCAAAAGCAATACAAGAGAGCAAAATACAATCTTTTAAACAAATGGTTCTGCAGTAATGGTGAAGCTAAATGTAAAAATATAAAATAAAAATAAAATAAATAATAAAATAAAAAAAAATCCAAGCAGATATCATACACTCTTCACAAAAATTAACTCAGATTAAATTATAAACCTAAACATGAAACATGTAGAAGGTAATATAGAAGAAAATTTAAATGACCTTGGTTTTGGAAATAACTTTAGCTACAAAAGCACAAGCACTGAATTTAAAAATGTCTACTCTGTGAAACAATGCCAAGAGAATGAAAAGGCAAAGCACAGACTGTGAGAAAAAATTTGCAAAATACACATCTGGCAAAGGACTGTTAATCAAAAAGACACAAAGACCCCTTAAAACTCAACAATCGTGGAAAAACCTGATTACAAATGAGCCAAAGACCTTAGCAGATACCTCACAAAAGAAAATATTACAGATGGCAAATAAGCATATAAAAAGATGCTTCACGTCATATGTCATCAGGAAAATGCAAATTAAAACAAAAAAGAGACACCAGTACATACCCAGAATCCAGAACACTGACAACAGAACACGAAATGTTGGTGAGGATGTGGAGCAACAGGAATGTTCTTCCATGTCTATTGAGAATAAGGAATGGAAAACAACTTGGCAGTTTCTTACAAAACTAAACATATTCTTGCCAGATAATTCAGCAGTAGCAGTTCTTGGTATTTATCCAAAGAAGATGAAACCTATACCCACAAAGATGTCTATAGTAGTTTTATTCATTACTGACACAAGCTTGGAAGCAACCAAGATATCCTTCCATAGGTGAAAGGTCAAATAAAGTGTAGTACATGCAAACAATGGAATCTTATTTAATGCTAGAGAAATGAATTACCAAGCCATGAAAAGATATGGATATAAATATTTAATAAATATTTGATTTTAGGCTTCTACCAGTCTATCAATAGTAGTAGTATATTTTAACAGTGAATGCTCAGCATTCAAGAATTTACCTAATAAAATATTTGGGGTTCAATATTTTAAATACTTCAACCTCTATGATTATATTCCTAATAATTTTGAATTGGGGTAAATAAAACTTAATTTTTTGTAACTTGTTTCTTATTGCAAAAGAGCCCAATGAAATTTTAGAAAATAAAAATTTACCAAAAAAAAGTTTAGTTTACTACTGCCAAATAATTTAAAACTTTACCTTATATTCAAATACATATATTTTTCTAAATTGATTTATAGGCTACTAAAACCAAAAACTTTTAGTTATACTAGATTTCATATCATGCAATCAATGCCAGAAAGCCATCTGGAGATGACTTGTCTTAAATAGAGTTAAGATGGGTGTTATTACAATGCAAGATGGAAACAAAGATAGTATAACAATTGAGTGTTACATAACTTTTCTGTTTTGATCAAGTTACTAATCTACAAAAGGCTTTTATCGGTGACACACTTGGGAATTTAACAAAACTTTTAAACTAGCATGTGCGACTCATTCCTGGAAAACAACACAATCAATAACACTTTCTTTAGATGAAATCATGACTATTTCTCCATTTGAATAAAAAAGGGAGCAACCCCAATAAGTTTATTGAACATGAAAAGTTGAAATGCTATAATGCTCCTAATGAATTAAATGGTCCAGTCATGAATTACAAAAAAAGGATATAAATTACCAAAGTGTTTGTATAATTGGAATGTACAACTGCGCATTATCGTTCAATAGTGTAGGCTTGTACAATAACTCTATAAAAAAACTCCACTTCTAAACCGTGGAAAATATGTTCCCTTTCCCCCTATATACATGTATTAAGCCATTCATTTAGCTTTTAAAATATCCACTTAATACAGGCTTTTTACTCATTTGCACAAATACCCAGGAAGTGAAGGAGGGTGTTATACAAATATTAAAGGAAAAGATTGCTCTAGGCAGAGCAATTAAGTATATAAACTTTGTGTGAACAGCTGGTCTGTTACTTTTGAGGAAAAACAAGGAGGCCAATGAGGAGTTCATAGTGGTGGAGAGAGGAAGAACGTATTGATGTATGACGCTCTAGTACATTGAAACGCCTTCAGTTTTTATTTAATATGAAAGGGGAAGATACCAAAAGACTTTCAAAAGCAGAATAAAATCATCTGACTTGATTTTTAGGTTAAGTTGCTGTACCAAAATAAATTTGCAGGGAGAAAGGAGTGCAGTATGTGTGGAAGTGGGGTTATCAATCAAGTCAATAATTCAGGAACATATGATGGTGTTTTTAGCATACTGGGTGGTAATAGAAGTGGTGAGGTATGGTTTTTATTTTGTATCTATTTTGATGGTGAATATTCTGGTGAACAGGATGGGGTATGTGCAGGACAGACAATATCAACATTTATTTTACCTGCACAAACAGAAGGGTGGAGTCTTCATTCCCTGATATGGAGAGAATTCTGAGTTCAAATGTTCTTTCTGATTAAATGGCATAGTGATGAGGAGGATTTAGTCAGACAGTGAAAGAGAGCAGTAAGCATAGTGTTAAGCGGTAAGACATTATAATACATTTGCACATCAAAAAAAGATGTGTTGGATCACCCATTTGTGTGAGTAAATAAATAAATAAAGCTTCCTGGGGTTCTGATAGAGGTAAAGAAGACTACTATATGATCCAAAGGGGCACGTGCACCAAATGTTTATAGAAAGCAATATCCACAATAGCCAAACTATGGAAAGAACCTAGATGCCCATCAACAAATGAATAATATATATATATATATATATACATATATATATATATATATATGATGGAATACTATGCAGCCGTCAAAAGAAATGAAATCTTGCCATTTGCGATGACATGGCTGGAACTATAGGGTATTATGCTTAGCAAAATAAGTCAACCAGAGAAAGAGACTATCATATGTTTTCCCTTATATGAGAAAATGGAGGTGCAATGTGTGGGGTTTGGGGGAAAGGAAAAGAGTAAATGAAACAAGATGGGATCGAGAGGGAGACAAACCATAAGAGAGTCTTAATCTCACAAAAATAACTGAGAGTTGCCCGGGGGTTGGGGAGGGTAGGGAGAGGGTGGTGGGGTTTTGAACATTGGGGAGGGTATGTGCTTGGTGAGTGCTGTGAAGTGTGTAAACCTGGCGATTCACAGACCTGTACCCCTGGGGCTAATAATACATTATATGTTAATTAAAAAAGAAGAAGAAGAAGAAGACTACTATAAATCCAATGCTATGGTTTTCAGCAAAGAGTGTGTAATCAGGCATATTTTATTAAAGTATCCAAGTGAAATGATGGTCGAACATTGGAATAACAGAAAACATAAAAATCAGAGATTTTAAAAAGAGATATGGGACAGTGTAGAGAATATAGTCAATGATATTATAATAGTGTTATATGGTGACAGATGGTGGCTATATTTGTAGTGATCATAGAATAATGTATGGAGATATTGAAAACCTGAAACCAATGTAACACTGAATATCAACTATACTCAAATAAAAGAGTAGTAAAAATAAAACATTTAAATTTAAAAAGATAAAAAGAGGGACAATAATTTGAAAAGTGAATTAAAAAAGAGTAAAGATGAGGCTAAGACATACTCTGAACCTTGAGGAAAACACCATTTTGAAAATTCTTCCCATTTTGAGAAAACTCAAATGAATCAATACCATAAAAGAACCCATTTTAACTGAGAGATGTAATGAATGCTCAAGAAATAATTTTATGACAGGATAATTCTTCCCTCTGAAACAGCATACAGAAACCAGGGGAAACACTTGGAAGCAAAATAAACTATACTGAAAATAAGAATCAGGAAAAAGATAAATGATGAAAGATAAGAAAATTAGACCTGCGACAGAGATCTAGTGAAGAGAATTTTTAGCTTGTGGTTTAATGTTTTTGAGGATAATCTAGAGTTCATAACTGCCTTGAGACAGGCCGATGTAGGCAGTTTAGGCAGACCCCTAAGACAGGCCTACTTTGGGCAGGTGGTGTTGGAGGAGGCCATTGGGCTGGACAAAGACAAATCCAACCATTTGACTAAAGTGTCTGTGAAGATGTTGAAGTCAGATGCAACAGAGAAAGACCTGTCAAACCTAATCTCAGAAATGGAGATGATGAAGATGATTGGACAGCACAAGGACACCATCAACCTGCTGGGTCCTGCACACAGGATGGTCCTTCGTACACTCTCATGCAATATGCCTCCAAAGAAAACATACAGGAGTACCTGCAGACCCAGAGGCCTCGTGACCTGGAGTACTGTTACAATATCAGCCACAATGCAGCAGAGCAACTCTCCTCCAAGGACCTGGTATCCTGTGCCTATCAGGTAGCCTGAGGCATGGAGTACCTTGCCTCCAAGAAGGCAAACACCAAGACCTGGCCACCAGGGAAGTGCTGGTGACAAAGGACAACATGATGAAGATCTCAGACTTCAGCCTTGCCAGAGATATCACCACATCAGTTACTATAAAAACAACCAACTGTGGACTGCCTGTGAAGTGGATGATCCCTAAGACCATATTTGTCCAGATCTATATCCACGAGAGTGACTTCTGGTCTTTTGGGGTGATCCTGTGCAAAATCTTCACTCTGGAAGCCTCCCATATCCTGGAGTGCCTGTGGAGGTGGTTTCCAAGCTGCTGAAGGAGTCATTTGATGGATAGGCCAATAAGTGCACCAGAGAGTTATACAATAATACAATACAATAATAATACATTAATTAGGAGAGGCTGGCATGTGGTACCTTCAAGCTGCTGGTAGAAGACCTGGATCATACTGTGGCCTTGACCTCCAACCAGAAGAACCCGGACCTGTCCTTGGCCCTGGAACAGTACTGTCTATGCTTTCCCAACACCCAAAGCTCCACCTGCTCCTCAGAGAAGAATTCCACCTTCTCTCATGTGCCGTTGCCCAGGGAGGCCTATCTGCCCTGACACCCAGCGCAGCTTGCCAATGGTGGACTCAAATGACTAGTATCCCTATTACTCCTGTCCAGATTCCGTCATAACCTGTAACCATTACCCCCAACCCTCCCTGAAAGACTCACTGCCTTCTCCTTTGTCCCTTTCCTACTGGCAGGAGCCAGCTGCCTACCTGAGGCCTTCACCCCCTTGAAGTTCACCTCTCTTCCCCTTCCTCTTCCTCCTCCTTACAACCTGCTCATGAAAGAAAGGCACAGAGAGGCAGGTACTTGCTCGTGGCTACTTCCTTCCCTCCCATATGTTGGACCAAGACCCCTCCCTGGCATCTGGTACTGCCGGGACGTCGAGGGAGTGGGAGATGAGGCATGCCAGTGAAAGCTGTCGGAGCTCTCCGGTTTTGGTCTGCTTAGCATAACATGTAAGACTGAGTTCTGGTGGCAGGGACCTAGTCCTTGGGGCTATAGCACTAGCGAGGGGAGGTCAACTGCTCTGGGCCTTGGCTAAGAGCAACCCCTGCTCCAGAGATATGGTGCCAATGGCTTATTAATTATGATTCTAATTTGCTTTGCTGACCAAATGCCTGGTATCAACAGATGGGAAGGCAAAGACTGGAAGCAGTGTTGTGACCATGGGGTCCAGCCCCAAACTATGAAGAAAACACAAAGTGTATAAATCTGAGTAAGTATATATTTACACACCTCTTTAAATAGGTTGTTATCAAAGATTTAATCAATGGGTAATATGCTTCTCATGGCTGGGAAGCATCAGTTGCCATATATTAAAAACAAAGGAAAGAGGTGTCTGGGTGGCTTCCTACGTAAGTGTCCCTTCTTTTCAGGTCATGATCCCAGGGTCCTGGGATGGAGCCCCAATTCAGGCTCTCTGCTCAGTAGGAAACCTGCTTCTCCTTTTCCCTCTGCCCTGCTTATAGTTCCTCTTCCTGTCTCTCTGTCTGTCAAATAAATAAAATATTAAAAAAAAAAGAAACAAAATGTTTTTAAAAGTTCTTTTTTTTTTTTTTTAATTTTCTAGGGGTGCCTGGATGACTCAGTTCTTTAAGCAGATGTTTGCCTTTGGCTGAGGTCATGATTCCAGTGATCCAGCCCTGCATGGGACTACTTGCACCACAAGGAGCTTGCTTCTTCCTCTCCCTTTGCACGTTATTCCTCCCGCTTGTGTGCTTCCTCTCTCTCTCTCTCTCTCTTGCTGTCAATAAACAAATAAAATCTTTACTAAATAAATTAATAAATAAACCTACTTTCAGTTTAGGTCCCTTAACAAAAATGGCTACTGCTTCATTTAAAAAAAAAAAAAAAGATAATTTAGAAAGATGCTTCCAGTGCTAAAAAGTTGGTTTTTTTTTTTTTCAGGATTAAATATAGAAGTGCTTTATAAAGTAAAAGAAAAACTATGCTATATTAAACCTAATAACACTATAACTTTGGTGGTTATATCAAGATAATGAAAAGTGATTTTAAAGCAAATTTCATTATCAGACATAAAGATCAAGTCAAAATTACAGAGGAGTAAAAGGATGAATTTATCAGGGAGTATAATAATTCTTGACTTTTAATACTTAATAACAGATTTGGGGATATATAGGGAAAAACTAAGAACAAAAATCATAACTTCTACCTTAGAAGAGAAATGGAAAAAAGTCTCAACACCTTTATTTTGAGATTATATAGACAAATGGTCATCAAATTGGTAAGATATGTAAGACTTGAACAAAATTATCAACTAACTAGATATGTTTGATATTACAGAACACTCCCAACAACCGCAGACTACATATATCTTAAGCCATGATTTTGTTTGCAAAGGTCAACATTGATAATGCTCTAGTCATACCTCCGTGTACCAGGAAAGAATTAGCATATTTCTTGAAAGACACAGCTATCAAAGCTCCATTGAGAAACCATAATGATGGAGAAGGGATTTGCAAATTATATATCTGATAATGGACATCTACTCTGTTTATTAAAAAATGAATAAAAATAAAATACCTTACTAATAACCAAACAGAGTATCCAATTTTACATATGAAGAAAATTATTGAAGAGACATGTCACCAAAAGGATATGGATGGCTTATAAGCACATGACAAATTTCTCAACATTTAGACATTAAAGAAATACAAATTAAAATCATAATGAGACATGCTTACATATCTATTAGAATGGCTAAAATTATAAAGGCTAATTTACTTCTCTGAGCTAGATTGAGAAGCAACAAAAAATCTAAACTGTTGTTGGCATATATCATGATACCACCACTTTGGAAAATAGTTTGAAAATTTTTTTAAATGCAAAATACGTTGCAGTTACACCAATAGCCATTTTACTTCTACGCATTTAACCAAGAGAAACAAACGCTATGTTCGTACAAGGACTTGTATATGAATTTCATAGCAGCTTTATTTTTAAGAATTGAAAACAGTAGAAATGTTCATCAATGTCCATCAATAGAGCAAAGACAAATTATGATCTATTCATTAAAGAGATTACTATTCAACATCAAAATGAACTATTTACAATTGGAGATTCTCAAAGTAATGGTGCTGAGAAAAGAAAAGCCAGGCAATGAATAGAATATACTGTGTGATTCCATGACTATAAAAAAAATCTAGAAAATACAAATTTATATAAAGTCACAGTCATCAAATATATTGGTGTGATTTTAGTGCCTTCTTCTGTGCTCCCATAGCTTCCTACACTTGGATCTCCAAGCATTTGTTACACCATGTGAAAATATGAACTCTTTTTCTTTATTCTGTCTTACTAGAATAAGAATCCTTGAAATTTTATGGACATTTGAACTCTCAGTTATTAGTAGAAATTCTATCACACAGTAAGTTTTCAAATATAAAGCCACAGTTTTACAATGACTTCTAAGCTTTTACATGATCTAGCCACTCATTTAACCTCTGTGGCCTCTTTCCCTGCTACTCTTCAGTCCCTCACAGTGGTCTCCTTGCTATTCCTCAGATATGCCAGGCATGATCCAACCTAATGGCCTTCAAGATAGCCAATTCCTTTGTCTGGAGTGACCTTATTGCTGATAGTTCTGGGCAAATTCATCACCTTTCCATACGTTTGTTCAATTGTCAGCTTCATTGTAACTACCCTGATCTTCCTATTAAAATTCTTACCTCCCCATCCCCTGCCTAGCAACCTCGATTTTTCTCATCCTGATCTAATTTTTCTTTTTCCCCATTGCACTCATCATTTTTGAATGCACTATGCAATTTTTATTCAGGTTTATAGCTTTTAATTGTCTCACCCATTAAAATAAACGTTCTACAAATCCAAGTATTTCATTTACCAGTGTAGTCTGAAGTAATATCTGCCATATAATAGACAGTAGACAATTGGTAAATTTCAGAATAAATTAATGTTGAGAATATACTGAATTTCATAAGTCATTTCAATATTTTTTCCAAAAAATAAACTATGTAAAACATACCTTAAATTTACTTTCAAAATATTTTATAGCATATAATGAACAAAATAAGACAAAAGAAGACAAAAAAACCCAAAATAAGCAAAAGCCTCAAAGAAACAATCATATGAATAACCATTTCAAACCTACTTAAAAATTGCATAATACCACACTCCTAGATCCTCTATGAATGCTCTAAAATAACCCTTCAAAAGAAATACATTTTTTAAAATAACAGATTTTTTGGCAAATAATTTAATAAAATAAAAATTTCATTCATCTATGTAAATCATAATAAATGTTTTTAATAAGCATAAAATTATAACTCTGAAGTGTGCTAAAATGAAACCACCTGCTAAGGGTGAGAGAACAAAAGTAAACATCATTTTTCCAAATAAGAGGAATTTATTACCTTTGAATCAAAGCATGTGGATTTTTTCAATGTGGCAATAAAGGAATATGGAAACACAATCCATAGAAAGTCATATTTTAGATTTCTAAAAGACTTCAAAGTGAAGAGTATACATTTTTTAAATGCTACATAATGCTACATAATGACAAGATGACAGGTTGTGACAAATAGCATTTTAAAAGCTCTACTCATAATGGAACTGAAAGTGTCATTTCCCTATAATTTTATATATGTCATTAATTTACTATATTTGGATACAACACATTACCAAACAGATGTTCATCAAAGACTAAATCATTTTTAATGGAACATAATATTTTGAACCTACATCTATTAATCATTTTTTTGATCTAACATTTATAGTCTCGCTAAACAATTTATCAGATATTGACAAATTTAAAAAAAATATAGGATAAAAAGTCGTGTTTGGAAAAGTAGATTTTCTTTGAAATTTGCATTTAAATGAAAATATTTGCTGATATTTTTAAGACTTTAAATGTAATTTTATATATATCTGAACTATCAGATGATATAAAATTTTTGGAGAAAATATGACATATTTTTTTGATCTTGGTTGAAGGTATTAATAAAGAGCAACTGCTTGTATTATTTGTATTGTGATATCTTAGTTAATAAACATGAATAACTGGTATAAAATATGTTTTTTTAAAAATTTTATTTATTTACTTGACAGAGATCACAGGAAGGCAGAGAGGCAGGCAGAGAGAGAAAGGAATGGAAGCAGGCTCCCTGCTGAGAAGAGAGCCCACTGTGGGACTCAATCCCAGGAACCTGGAATCATAACCTGAGCCGAAGGCAGGGAATTTAACCCACTGAGCCACCCAGGCACTCTAAAATATGATTTTTTTATATATAGAATTATAGTTCTTGCCAAAATATGGAACTAGCTGGAACTGAATGCATCCTTCAAAGTCAGCTCTTTAAAAATTATGCAAGTTTAATATAGAACTATTTCAGATATGAACCAAAAACAAAGAAATGATGATAAATTTCTTAAAAGACTCAAAGTTGCTCTTGACTGGTATGTTTCAATCTCTATTCCTGGTTTGAGGACAGTTTTTAACAGGCCTGTCACTGTAGAAATCAGCTGGATGTTTAGAGGCTATCAGAACTGTGCAAAAACCTTGAAGGGGTAAAGACTTGAAAATTCTTTAGAGAGATTAGCTCCCAAAGGCATTATTCATCCACACATTTTCCTCCAAACAATTAAGACTGATGGATGAGGGGCACCTGAGTGTCTCTCTCATCACGTGGGTGGTGGGTTAAGCCTCTGCCTTCATCTCAAGTCATGGTCTCTGTGTCCTGGAATCCAGCCCCACATTGGGCTCTGCTCAAAAGGAAGCCTGCTTTCCTCCCTGCTTGCCTGCCTCTCTGCTTACTTGTAATCTCTCTCTCTCTCTCTCTCTCTCTCTCTCTGTCTGTGTCCAATAAATAAATAAAATCTTTAAAAAAAGGCTGATGGATGCTAAATTATGAAAACTGCTCCCTCCAAATGATGCTTCTTCATAAAGATTTAAGAATTTAAAATTGTAAGAATTTAAAATTAAAACTTGATTGTAGGATTTATGTTACAGAATAACATCAAGTGAAGGCAGTTATTATTAGATCTGAAGTATTTGTGATTCTGAATTCTTGGCCTCATTAGTAAATTTATTTTTAAATTCTCCCATGGAGTGGTGATTGGCCTTCAGTCTTTCACTGATGTACATCATTGGGTCAAATGTGAGTGTGTGCCCAGATCTATATATAATCTTCTTTGTATTTCACTGGAGATGGCATTTCTGAGTTTTGTTCAATTGAATTTGGACAGATGTTTTAATAGTCACTTCTAGAGTTGGCCCTGGAGAATATCTTCCTTTTTTTTTCTCTCTTCCTGATTCTCTGAAAAACCCGGACTAATTCACATTATCACAGTCATATCACAATTCAAGTTTTTCCAAACACTATAGCTGCAAAATAGAAGGAAGCTACTCAGAATGTAATGCTATTGTGAATGATTGAGAAAGAAAACATTATTATAATTAAGCTACCAGGTTTAAATGTATTTTATTGTTGCTTAGAAAATCCTAGCATACCCAGACTTTACAGAGATTTGATGATCCTAAGAGGAGCTGAACTCATGGTCCAAAATAACTATGCACATAAAAAGTACAATTACTTACCTAAAAAAGAGGATGTGGTTAACTTTATATGGCAATCAAAGTGTTATTGGAACAGAGATTTAAAAAATAGCTTAGGGGCGCCTAGGTGGCTCAGTGGATTAAGCCACTGCCTTCAGCTCAGGTCATGATCTCAGGGTCCTGGGATCAAATCCTGCATCAGGCTCTCTGCTCAGCAGGGAGTCTGCTTCTCTCTCTCTCTCACTCTCTCTCTTTCTGCCTGCCCTCCGTCTACTTGTGATTTCTCTCTGTAAAATAAATAAATAAATAAAATATTAAGAAAAAAGAATGACTGTACTTTTAAAAAATAGCTTAAAAGGGGCACCTGGGTGGCTATGTGGGTTAAAAAGACATGTAGACCTGTGGATTAGAGTAGAGTGCCCAGATATGGACCATCAACTCTATGGTCAAAAAATCTTTGACAAAGCAGAGAAAATTATACAGTGGAAAAAAGACAGCCTCTTCAGTCAATGGTGCTGGAAACATTGGACAGCTATGTTTGGAAGAATGACACTCAACCATTCTCTTATACCATACATAAAAATAAATTCGAAATGGACAAACGACCTCAACGTGAGGCAGGAGTCTATCAAAATCCTAGAGGAGAACATAGGCAGTAACCTCTTGGACACTGGCCACAGCAAATTCTTTCAAGACATGTCTCTAAAGACAAAGGAAACAAAAGCAAAAATGAACTTTTGGGACTTCATCAAGATCAAAAGTTTCTGCACAGTAAAGGAAACAGTCAACAAAATGAAGAGACAACCCACGGAAAGGGAGAAGATTTTCACAAATGACATTACAGATAAAGGGCTGATATCCAAGATCTATAAAGAACTCCTGAAACTCAACACACAAAAAACATATAATCATGTCAAAAAATGGGCAGAAGACATGAACAGACACTTCTCCAAAGAAGACATACAAATGGCAAACAGATGCATGAGAAAATGGTCATCATCATTAGCCATCAGGGAGATTCAAATCAAAAGCACATTGGGATACCACCTTACACAGTTAGAATGGCCAAAATTAACAAGGCAATAAACAACAAGTGTTGGAGAGGATGTGGAGAATGGGGAACCCTCTTACACTATTGGTGAGAATGCCAGTTGGTGCAGCTACTTTGGGATACAGTGTGGAGACTCCTTAAGAAATTAAAATTAGAGCTACCCTATGACACTGCAATTGCACTACTGAGTATTTACCCCTAAGATACAGATGCAGTGAAAAGAAGGGATATCTGTACCTATAGCACCAATGGCCACAGTCATTAAACTTTGGAAAGAACCAAGATGACCTTCAATGGATGAACGAATAAAGAAGATATGATCCATTTTTACAATGAAGTATTATGCTTCCTTCTGAAAGGAAGGATACCCAACTTTTGTAACAACATGGACGGGACTGGAGGAGATTTTCCTGAGTGGAATAATTCAAGCAGAGATTGTCAATTTTCATATGGTTTCACTTAATTGTGGAGCATAAAGAATAACACAGACTGGGTGATCAAGAGGAGAAGTGAGTGGGGGGAAATTGGAGGGGGAGACAGACCATGAGAGACTCTGAGAAACAAACTGAGAGTTTTGAGGGGAGGGGGCAGAGGGTTGGGTAAGCCTGTTAATGGGAGTTATGGAGGGCACATTTTGCATGGAGCACTGGGTGTGGTGCATAAACAGTGAATTTTGGAACCCTGAAAAAAATAAAATAAAAATGACAACAACTCCTTTTCCCAACATGGGGTAGGAGTCCCCCAAATGATTGGAAGCAGCCTCCATTAGAGATCAATCCACTGCATGTTGAAGGTCCTCCCACTTCAAAAAGACCAAGAAATATCCAATCCCAAAACAAAATAAGGGCCAGCTCCACCTCATGGAATACCACCTGCTCTCCCTTAGATAGTGTGCTGTTGCTTTAATAAACCTGCCTTCTGCTTTCACTTGGGCATTGATCTCTAATTCTCATGTGCCAACAATAAAAATAATGATGGTTTACCGTTACAATTCATAGAAAAGGAGGTACAGGGAAATTGAATGGAAGGGAATAACAAAGTAGGTTCATAAGTCAATCTTCCTTGTAAAAACATTAACCTGAAAGAGCATTTCTGCCACCTCTCTCCTGTTTGATTTGATAAAAATGACCATGATACATGAATTATAGTTCGGGATTTTGAAAAGCATAATAGCTTTATACCAACACTTGAGCTTTTATTTATTTATTTATTTATTTATTTATTGCTAACAAGATAGGTCGATTGGATATGCGGTTCCTGACAAGCAACCTCAGAAGAGATTCCATCTTCATGAGAAATCAGAAAGAACCACAAACCAAACCTCAAAATGGATTCAAAGAGAAAATACTCTTAAAAAATTTCCCTTCCTGGGGCACCCGAGTGGCTCAGTGAGTTTGGCTCACTGGGCCTTTGCGTTCAGCTCAGGTCATGATCCTAGGGTCCTGGGATTGAGCCCCATGTCTGGCTCTCTGCTCAGCAGGGAGCCTGCTTCCACTTCTCTCTCTGCCTACTTGTGATCTCTGTCTGTCAAATAAATAAATAAAATCTTAAAAAAAAAATTTTCTTGGGCACCTGGGTGGCAGAGTGAGTTAAAGCCTCTGCCTTTGGCTCAGGTCATGATTCCAGGGTCCTGGGATCGAGCCCCACATCAGGCTCACTCCTCAGCAGGAAGCCTGTTTCTTCCTCTCTCTCTGCCTGCCTCTCTTCCTACTTGTGATCTCTATCAAATAAATAAATAAAATCTTTAAAACTAAAATTTCCCTTCCTATCAGAAGCAGACCAAACCACTAACAAATTCCCCAGAAAGCTTCATCTAAAAGGTTGTACTTTCTTCAGACACCCAGCAGGACCTTCTTCTCGGGGCCTGGTATTTCTTCAATGGCCTATTCTAGAGAATAAGACACTAAACTACTGAGCGCCAAGGGCCTCAGAACCACGAAGAGATGATGAGGTGCACAATGCATGCCTCTGGTCAACAAGAGGGTATGTAAACGTTTGCTGCTTTTCTGCATTTTTCAAAGCTGAGTTTTTAGCTGGTGGCCGCTCCTTTAGGATAAATTGCTGATACCGTATAGTAAAAGCTATTATATGATCTTTTACAAACCATTTCCTATCTTTGCAATCTCATGTGCCAAGACAGACACGGATTATTTAAAACCCTGAAGAGAGTGGTATTGCGTTTAAATTGCCTGTAACCTTAGTGCAATAGATTTATGATTGATTATTTAGTTAAAATATAACTAAATATAACTAAAATATAACTGTTTTAAATATTTATTCTCAGTAAACGATTTCAAACTATGCTCATTTAAGTAAGTTGGTGCATAATCCCATTTCTATTAAAACATAGTGCAAGGACCAATGCCGCGCTTCCCAGAGAACCCCAAGCTCTTTTTCTAGAATGGCCATATGCCTATGTATCAGGCGTCCTCTTTTCACTCCCTTTGTGGAGCACCTACCATGGAGGTCATGTAATAACCAATAATCAAAAAACAAACAAAAAACCCAAACATCCAGGTCGAAGTGATTCCCGCGTACCATGATGCAATGGCAGACCTTGCCTGGAAACTAGGAGACTGCTCAAACAGATTGCGGGCAGGCATCTCAGCCCAGGCCTGTGCTGGGGAAGCTGTTTCCCGGCTTTGGGCACAATCAGGAAGCCAGCGAAGTGACCCGAGAGTGCAGCCGGGGTTTAGGGCAGATGATCTTTCTGCAGCCAGGCAGCAGGCGGACACGCCTTGGGGAGCCAGGCTAGGAGGCCGCCCAGCGCTGGCGCTGGCCAGGCTCCCAGGCCCCTGGGGCTTGGCTGGCGCCATTGCCCTGGGCCCGCACCTCAGGACGGAGGGGGATGGGGGTGAGGGCGGGGGCGGCCCGGAGAAGGGGCTTTGCTAATTACCGAAGCGGGAAGTGAGCTCGCGGAGGAAGCAGTGGAGAGTCTGAGAGGAGGTGGAGGGGCTGGCGGAGGAGGGGCGCGCAGCGCCATGGTGCTCTGCTGCGGCCCAGTCGGCACTGCAGGAGCCCCACCCTCCCGCGCTCCAGCCCAGCCCCTGAGGCCGCGCTGTCCCGCTCCCGGGGCCCACTGCCCCGCCCCGCCCCAAGGCTTCCCCGGATGACCCTCTGTGAGCAGGTAAAATGACACCGCGCTGCGCCTTCACCTGGAGCAGAAAGCGCGGGCCGTGAGCTCGCGGGGGTGTCGGGACCCAGCCTCCCGCGACCCCCGGGGCAGCGGGACCACCCCGGACGAAGCGCCGCACCCGGGTCCCCACGGGGTCGGGCGGGGACGGAGCCAGGCGAGGTGCTCCCCCCAGCGAGCGCAATAGCCCCCATCGTTTGGCACCCCCACGTGCGGGTGCCGAGGACCCCCTTCCCTCATCCCGAGCTGTGGCCCCGCCACTTTTGTTCTGGACTTGGGATCCCAGGTAGAAACTAGTCCCTCAGACCTCCCTGGCAGCAAGGAGCACAGGGAGGGATTCTCAGTCCTGTGTGTCCCCCGCCCCCCTCTTCCTCTCTCCACATTCACATGCCTTCTGGCCTCCCTTTCCTCTCCTCGTTGTCACTTTTATTAAATGGTTTTGTTCTGCATGTTCACCTGCAGAGCGATTTCATCAATGAATATACAGGAAACTGAGTTGGAGCCCACCTGTGAGAGCCCACCTGTGGAGGCCTTTCATTAGAATGGTCTCTGGTTCTAGTCTCAGTTCAGAATACTGTGTGTACCTGAGGACCGAGTCCAGATGTTTCTTTCATCTCTGATTTGAATTTGAAATCCTAATGTCACTATGACCTGGGAAGCCGAGGTCCACAGCATCTTCATCTGAAATTCCACTAGAGCTCCCATTTACCTAGTGCCCAGCCTGAGTCTGTTTTCCACTACTGTCAGGGTTCTAGAAGTTCATGCACTGCCCACCACTGACAGTAGGGGCATCTCTCTGTCCAGATTTTCCCTTTACATAAGGAGGTCAGTTACAGGAGATTAGGGCCCACTCTAACCACCTCACTGTAATGTGATTGCATCTGTAAGGACTCTAGTTCCAAATAAGGTCACGTTCTGTGGTACCAGAGATAAGGACAGCAGCAAGGTTTCTGGGGGTAATGCAGGTCAGCTCTTAACAGTCCACTCTCTGGCTCCCCAAATTCATGTCCTTCCCGTGTGCAAAATACCTTCACCCAATGCCCTCCAAAGCACTAATCATCCTAGAATCAACTCAAAATCTGAAATCTCATTTGTCCTCCTCCTCTCAAAGACCTAGATCTCACCCAGACCATGGGACCTGAGGACTGCATCCAGAAGCCACAGTCTCCTGGTAAAGCTGCCCATCAGGTCCTGACATCACCCTCATTCGTCGCAGCAGCCGAGGGCCTACAGTTCTGAGAGACAGTTTCTCAGAGGAAGTTTGAAGACCACCTCAGAGGACGTTGTTTGGGAGTGGATGAAGAGGGAAGGGGGTCAGATCCTCCTGCCATTCCCAGGGCACCCAGAACCCAGAGAGTGAGGCCTTGGGTGCTTTCTAGTGACAGTTTCAAGGCAATTCTTTGACTTTGGGACTTCAGAGTTAATTTAGTTTTCATTTGTGATTATTATTTTTGTGGGGGGGCCATAGCATTTCATTTGACCTATGGCTGTTTTCACTCCCGGTTCTGAAGAAGCCCCTAAATCCTAACCCTGTTGAGGACTCTGAAAGCTCTCAGAGCAGCAGTCCTGGGGGACAGTGTGGATACATGGTTTGGTTTCTCCTCTGGCCTGATTCTGCGGCAGCCCCGCTCTGTCCTCCTCAGACTTCAGAGCAATAGCTGAATAAGTGGAGAAAGGACCAGGGGGTCAGGAAGGTGGCCATGGAAGAGTGACTTCTCTGGAGGGTGGCTGAGCTAGTGAGTGAGCGTGTTAGTCCAGCTCTGCCTGCAGTCTGGATGGAGCTGAACAGGGGCCAGCGAAGGGGAGGAAGAGCAGAGAGCAGGGAAAAAGGGACCATGGAGGAGATTCAGACGAAGGGAAGTAATTGGGAGGAGAGAAGAAACTCTAGAAGACAGGCATGTAAGAAAAGATAAGGGATGAAGTGGGCATCAGGAAAGGGCACCACCAGGGAAGGAGAGAGGGGAAGGGAGAGCAATGGAGGGAGGAAAGGGGAAAGGAAGAAGGGAGGAGTCAGCACGCCAGGGCTCCCCCTGCATCTGAAGAAGAGGTGCCTGGTCCCCCCTGTCAAACAGGATGCTCACTCTTTGGTCCCAGTTTCTCCTCCCAGTGCTACTGGGCTTTGCAGCAAATTAATGACATATATAAAATTATAGGGAAATGACACCTTCGGTTCCATTATGAGTAGAGCTTTTAAAATGGTCTCATGAGGCAGGAATTCTAGCCATTGGCTGTGCAAGGCATGAGGCCTGTTAGTGATTCTACTCTTTCCTCTGCAGAATGGGTCTTTCTACATTCCAGGAACTTTCTACCCCAATAAACAATGTGGCGATTCTCTCAGTTTGTTGTACTTTTGGTTTAAACAGCCAACTGTCTCTAAAAAAGGACTTTTGTTTAAAGTCCTTTAAAAAAAAAAAAGTCCTTTCAAAAAAATCTTGTTTTTTATTTTTTATTTTTTAATCCCATATGTTTACTCTGATCCTGGAACTTTGTCATTTTGAACTTCTCTGCTGATTAAAATATTCTTCATCATCAGCACTTACTGCTCTCCTCTCCTGGTGGTCTCTCCAGAAGGGGTCTTCTCTAGCTCTTCTAGCAGGAGATGGGCACTTCCCCTCTACCCCTGTTGCCGGACCAAGCTTACCTATCCTGCAGGGTCAGGTCGGCCTGGCCTTTTATCTGTTGTTCTCTTCTGAGTGGTTAGTTTTTCATAGATATCGTGCTTTGCTTTTGTCAGGATTTACCCTGCACTATCAAAACCCTTTTCTTGTGCCAGTGAAGCCTAAGAAACAGTCCTGATGAGAGAACCAGGATCTCGAACAGATCATATTTATCCTGAATGTTCTGTCCAAAATGAAAAATACATTTCTGAGAAGCATCAAGTTCTCTGAGATGGGAAGTTTCACCAACTCTGTCATGTAGGGGCATCAATTCTGATTCTGTGTCAATTTTCCTACTTTCCCAGCTAGTAATTCTCTACCTCAGAAAGCCCACTCTCAACCGTTTCCTCTCTCAAAGGCAGTTGCTCTTAGAGTCTGCACATGGCACTTGGGGCCTGCTGGTTGTTGGCTACTGCCCTCTGTACCTTGGGTCTAACAGCTGCGTGGCATCAAGATGAGAACGTCTCTTGTTCTAAGACTTAATATAGTTTGGGGCACATGGTAAGCAATAATCACTTATTTTGTTGATCCAAGCGTTCGACCTTTCTTAATTATTCTAGTACCACAGTTTACTTGTTCTAAGATTTGTCCCCCCCCATTCTAATATCTCTTAAGGTGGCACGCACCTTGCACTTGAGGACATATCCTAGTTTAACTGACAGCATTTCTCTTTCTTAGTCGAACATAAACTATAGTGCATCTTACCCTTGATGAAAGCTAGGATGCAATTAAATACTCTATTATGGTTATGATTCTGATATTTGAAATCCTCTGGTAGCTCCCTGTGCCCCCACAGTGTCGTGCCTCACCTCCTTGGAATAGTGTACAAACCATCTCATCCCCAGTGTTAACCCCGGGGCTCAGCCTCCATCCCCAGGTGATGCTGCCCGATCAGCTGTCGGTTGTCAATGAACTTGCTGTAGTTTCCCGAATGCACTGTGCTGCCTCCTGGCACTTTGAAACTTGACACACTCATCCTCATTTTTCGCTTTGCCCATGTCTATCCCCTCCCCTGAAAATCTGCTCCTAAGTGGCTTTTCCCAGCTCCAACCTAACCTTGGCAGTCTTTTATCTCCCTGTGGTAAAGCCTGTCACACTGCACCATGGACATGCCCGTTGGCCCCCTGAGAAGACAAAAGGGACAGTGATGGCCCCCCAGCATTTGCAGCTCTAGTGCAGAGCCCCATGCCTGGCTTGCAGGAAATGCCAGATCATGAAGACAAACGGAGATCATGCTCTGGCTAAAACCAGCCCTTCTTTGCCTACCGCAAGGATCTGGATCAATAAAGAGCAGCCAGTTATTATTGCTGTTTTTCTAGGGATTTTTCCCCATATATTTCCCTGGTCTTTACTCTTTTAGTAGCACTTTAATTCAGGCTTCAAGCGCTTCCTAGTCTGATCAGGTGAAATCATTTTCCTTCCCATACCCTCGATGATTTCACACCTAGTAATTCTTTTTTTAAAGATCTTATTTACCCATTTGACAGATCACAAGTAGGTAGAGAGGCAGGCAGAGTGAGGGCGGGGGGAAGCAGGCTCCCCGCTGAGCAGAGAGCCCTATGTGGGGCTCCATCCCAGGACCCTGAAATCATGACCTGAGCCGAAGGCAGAGGCCTAAACCACTGTGCAACCCTGGAGCCCCATATCTCGTAATTTTTAATCAACGTGGATTTGCTGCATCAAATAGTACCTTCTTCTTCAAATATAAATATATAAATATATAAATATATAAATATATTGATCAAGTCACGTGCATGTCCTAGGAGAATGTCATACCTTTAGTAGCAAACTTGAAATCTTGGCCATTGGTTTTGATTTTTGTTTTGGTTTGATTTGGTTTGGTTTTTGTAAATTTAAAAATCTCTCCATCCTTTGGCTCTGTCTGACCTGAGTGCTTTCAGCTGTTTCTGCAACAAAATTGTCCTGGCAGCGAAAACTCTCATTGTTTTCAGTGGCGCCCCCTTCTGAACACTTTGTTAATAAAAAGCTTTTTTTTTTTTTTTTTTTTTTTGGCTATTGTAAATGTGGACAACAATTAGGAATTTCAAAGTGGTGAACCTCAGATAATTTTCTCTAAGTGTGGGGTGAGGGTTACTCAAAAAGGAACTTGACAAGTCTTTAAAAATATTGATAATCATTATAACATACCGTGACTTATTGTTACTGTGCTCTTAACTGGGCTAACACTTGTTGGCTTCCGAGAAAGACTAACATAGTTCTATATGGTTCTGGCGGCGTTCTAGCACAGGGTCTCAAGAGGCAGGGATTCTAGCCACTGGCTGTACACATTACTGAAGTTCTTTGTTCCCTTTAAACATTATTTCTCTCTTGATATGCATTCTTGTTTTGTATTATATTGCATTATAAAGTTTTTTTTTAACAGACTGCATTTTTTAGAGTAGTTTGGGGATCAAAGTAAAATTCCCTTTCCCCACATACACACAGCCTTCCGATTATCAACATCCTGTACGACGGTAATAATTTTTCACGCTCACTGACCCTACACTGACACATCATTATCACCCCAAAGTCCACAGTTTACATTAGAGTTCACTCTTGGTGGGGCACCAGGGTGGCTCAGTGGGTTAAGGCTTCTGCCTTCGGCTCAGGTCATAATCTCACGGTCCTGGGATCGAGCCCCAGACCAGACTCTCTGCTTGGCAGGGAGCCTGCTTTCTCCCAACCCCTGCTTTCCCCGCCTGCCTCTCTGCCTGCTTTGATGCCTGTCAAATAAATAAATAAAATCTTAAAAAAACCTTTTCTCATAGAGTTCACTCTTGGTATAGTATCTTATGCATTTTGACAAATGTGTAGTGATATATATCTAAAATATCATGCATATCATACAGAACATTTTCACTGGCCTAAAAATCCTCTGTGCTCTGCCTGTTCATCCTCCTCCTCTCCTAACTGCTACAAACCGCTTACTTTTATACAATTTGCATAGTTCTGCCTTTTCTAGAAGGTCATATAGTTGGAACCTTGCAACACGAAGTTTTTTCAAATTGACTTCTTTCACTTATTATGACGGATTTTAAGTTTGTTCCTTGTCTTTTCATTGCTTTATAGCCATTTCTCTTTATCGCTGAATCATATCCCATTGTTTCAATGGACCACAGTTTATCTAACCAATCTCCTCCTGAAGGACATCTTGGTTACTTCCAACTCTTGGCACTTATGGGTAAAGCTGTTACAAACACAGGTTTATATGCAGAATTCTGTGTACACAAAGTTGTCGCTCTTTTGGGTGAGTACCAAGGAGCATGATTGCTGGATCATATGGTAAGAATATGTTTAGTTTTGTAAGAAACTGCCCAGCTGTCTTCCAAAGTGGTAGCACCATTTTGGTGTTCTCACCAGAATGAATGAGAGTTTCTCTTGTTCCTCATCGTCAAAATCATTTTATGTTGTCAGTATTTTGGATTTTAGCCATTCTAATAGATGTGTAGTGATAGATCATTGTCTTATTTATTTATTTTTAAAAAAGATTTTATTTATTTATTTGACAGAGAGACATCACAAGAAGACGGAGAGGCAGTCAGAGAGAGAGAGAAAGGGAAACAGGCTCCTCCTGAGCAGAGAGCCCAACGTGGAACTCGATCCCAGGACCCTGAGATCATGACCTGATCCAAAGGCAGCGGCTTAACCCACTGAGCCGTCCAGGCGCCCCTCATGTTCTTTTAATTTACAATTCCTTAATTAGACATGCTGTGGATCATCAAAGCATCCGTTCATATCATTATTGCCAGCTCAATATCTTCTTAAGTGAGGTGTCTGTTCTACTCCTTGCCAATTTTTCAATCAGGTCATTCATTTTCTTGTGTTTGAGTTAATAAATGAATAAATAATAATAATAAATAATAAATAAATAAATAAAAAATGAATGAATGAATGAATTTATTATATATATTATATATGTTATATATAATATATATTATATATATTATTATATATTAAATAATTTATTAAAAATAAATTTACTAATGAGGCCAAGAATTCAGAATCACAAATACTTCAGAACTAATAATAACTGCCATCACTTGTTGTTATTGTATAAGATAAATCCTACGATCAAGTTTCAATTTTAAATTCTTACAATTTTAAATTCTTAAAACCTTATGAAGAAGCATCATTTGGAGGGAGCAGTTTTCATAATTTATCATCCATCAGCCTTTTTTTTAAGATTTTATTTATTTATTGGACACAGAGAGAGAGAGAGAGAGAGAGATTACAAGTAAGCAGAGAGGCAGGCAAGTAGGGAGGGAAGCAGGCTTCCTTTTGAGCAGAGCCGGATGTGGGGCTGGATCCCAGGACCCAGAGACCATGACTTGAGATGAAGGCAGAGGCTTAACCCACCACCCACGTGATGAGAGAGCCCCTCAGGTGCCCCTCATCCATCAGCCTTAATTGTTTGGAGGAAAATGTGTGGATGAATAATGCCTTAGGGAGCTAATCTCTCTAAAGGATTTTCAATCTTTACCCCTTCAAGGTTTTTGCACAGTTCTGATAGCCTCTAAACATCCAGCTGATTTCTACAGTGAAAGCCTGTTAAAACTGTCCTCAAACCAGGAATAGAGCTTGAAACATACCAGTCAAGAACAACTTTGAGTCTTTTAAGGAATTTATCATCATTTCTTTGTTATGATTCCAGGTTCCTGGGATTGAGTCCCACAGTGGGCTCTCTGCTAAGCAGGGAGCCTGCTTCCATTCCTCTCTCTCTGCCTGCCCCTCTGCCTTCCTGTGATCTCTGTCCAGTAAATAAATAAAATTTAAAAAAACCATATTTTATTTGTCCTTTCACCTATGGAAGGATATCTTGGTTGCTTCCAAGCTTTTGTCAGTAATGAATAAAACTACTATAGACATCTTTGTGGGTATAGGTTTCATCTTCTTTGGATAAATACCAAGAACTGCTACTGCTGAATCATCTGGCAAGAATATGTTTAGTTTTGTAAGAAACTGCCAAGTTGTTTTCCATTCTTTATTCTCAATAGACATGGAAGAACATTCCTGTTGCTCCACATCCTCACCAACATTTCGTGTTCTGTTGTCAGTGTTCTGGATTCTGGGTATGTACTGGTGTCTCTTTTTTGTTTTAATTTGCATTTTCCTGATGACTGGACCATTTAATTCCTTAGGAGCATTATAGCATTTCAACTTTTCATGTTCAATAAACTTACTGGGGTTGCTCCCTTTTTTATTCAAATGGAGAAATAGTCATGATTTCATCTAAAGAAAGTGTTATTGATTGTGTTGTTTTCTAGGAATGAGTCGCACATGCTAGTTTAAAAGTTTTGTTAAATTCCCAAGTGTGTCACCGATAAAAGCCTTTTGTAGATTAGTAACTTGCTCAAAACAGAAAAGTTATGTAACACTCAATTGTTATACTATCTTTGTTTCCATCTTGCATTGTAATAACACCCATCTTAACTCTATTTAAGACAAGTCATCGCCAGATGGCTTTCTGGCATTGATTGCATGATATGAAATCTAGTATAACTAAAAGTTTTTGGTTTTAGTAGCCTATAAATCAATTTAGAAAAATATATGTATTTGAATATAAGGTAAAGTTTTAAATTATTTGGCAATAGTAAACTAAACTGTTTTTTGGTAAATTTTTATTTTCTAAAATTTCATTGGGCTCTTTTGCAATAAGAAACAAGTTACAAAAAATTAAGGTTTATTTACCCCAATTCAAAATTATTAGGAATATAATCATAGAGGTTGAAGTATTTAAAATATGGAACCCCAAATATTTTATTAGGTAAATTCTTGAATGCTGAGCATTCACTGTTAAAATATACTACTACTATTGATAGACTGGTAGAAGCCTAAAATCAAATATTTATTAAATATTTATATCCATATCTTTTCATGGCTTGGTAATTCATTTCTCTAGCATTAAATAAGATTCCATTGTTTGCATGTACTACACTTTATTTGAACTTTCACCTATGAAAGGATATCTTGGTTGCTTCCAAGCTTTTGTCAGTAATGAATAAAACTACTATAGACATCTTTGTGGGTATAGGTTTCATCTTCTTTGGATAAATACCAAGAACTGCTACTGCTGAATCATCTGGCAAGAATATGTTTAGTTTTGTAAGAAACTGCCAAGTTGTTTTCCATTCTTTATTCTCAATAGACATGGAAGAACATTCCTGTTGCTCCACATCCTCACCAACATTTCGTGTTCTGTTGTCAGTGTTCTGGATTCTGGGTATGTACTGGTGTCTCTTTTTTGTTTTAATTTGCATTTTCCTGATGACATATGATGTGAAGCATCTTTTTATATGCTTATTTGCCATCTGTAATATTTTCTTTTGTGAGGTATCTGCTAAGGTCTTTGGCTCATTTGTAATCAGGTTTTTCCACGATTGTTGAGTTTTAAGGGGTCTTTGTGTCTTTTTGATTAACAGTCCTTTGCCAGATGTGTATTTTGCAAATTTTTTCTCACAGTCTGTGCTTTACCTTTTCATTCTCTTGGCATTGTTTCACAGAGTAGACATTTTTAAATTCAGTGCTTGTGCTTTTGTAGCTAAAGTTATTTCCAAAACCAAGGTCATTTAAATTTTCTTCTATATTACCTTCTACATGTTTCATGTTTAGGTTTATAATTTAATCTGAGTTAATTTTTGTGAAGAGTGTATGATATCTGCCTGGATTTATTTTATTTTATTATTTATTTTATTTTTATTTTATATTTTTACATTTAGCTTCACCATTACTCCAGAACCATTTGTTTGAAAGATTGTATTTTGCTCTCTTGCATTGCTTTTGCTTTTATATTAAATATAAAATATAATTGATAATATATATTCTGTTCCTTTAATCTAGTCTTTCTGTGGTATTACAATATCTTGCTTCCAATTATCGTTATGGTATACTTTTTTTAAAGGTTTATTTATTTATTTGACAGAGAGAGAGATCACAAATAGGCAGAGAGACAGACAGAGAGAGAAATGAGGAGAAGCAGGCTCCCTGCTGAGCAGAGAGCCCAATACGGGACTCGATCCCAGGCCCCTGGGATCATGACCTGAGCCAAAGGCAGAAGCTTAACCCACTGAGCCAACCAGGCGCCCCATCGTTATGGTAAACTTTGAAGTCAGTCCTCAGGTTTTGTTCTCCTTCAACACTATGTTGACTATTGTGAGTCTTTGCCTCTCCATATAAACTTTAAAATAAGTTTGTTAATATTAAAAAAAAAAAAAGAACTTGATGGAGTGCATTAATTGTATAGATAAACTTGGAAACCAGTGACCTCTTGAGCTTAGCAGGAGATAGACCATGGACATCAGTTGTCACAGTGGTGCCTCTGGCAGAACCTATTGCAAATCCCTAGGCAAAATGAGACCTCAAGGATCTGAGAGATGTCTAAGAAGTACTTGATACATCCCTTGGGTATGGTTTATTAAGTGTCCACCTGTCTAAAAGCTGGGGAATCTAGATAAGGGAGGGAAAATTAGTTATGATAAAACATATCAACAAACATGAATAAATGTTGTAAAACTAATTGTCATGGCTCATATACAATATGGCCAACAGAGGGACCATCAAAAGGAAAGCATCAGTTATGTTTATTGTGAAATGTTTTATTCAAAATAAAGCAATGAGAGGGGAAGACACAATGAGAAAATTACCATTTTTTAAATGGTAACCTTCTTACAAAATAGAATAGGGTTTATATTCTAAGTAGTATATTGAAAAGTAAAACATTGGGGTGCCTGGGTGGCTCAGTGGTTTGGGCTGCTGCCTTCGGCTCGGGTCATGATCTCAGGGTCCTGGAATTGAGCCCTGCATCGGGCTCTCTGCTCCGCAGGAAGCCTGCTTCTCTCTCTCTCTCTCTCTCTCTCTCTGCCTGTCTCTCTGCCTACTTGTGATCTCTGTCTGTCAAATAAATAAATAAAATCTTTTTAAAAAAAAGAAAAGAAAGGTAAAACATTAAAAAATTAAATTTAAATTTAAAAAAATTATGTAATTTTTAAAAAAGATTAAAAAGAGCAGAACCATTTTTCTTATAACTGGAAAATACATTCTATATATATCTATCAAAAATAACTTGTCGGGTCCCTGGGTGGTTTGTGGGTCAAGCCGCTGCCTTCAGCTCAGGTCATGATCTCAGGGTCCAGGGATGGAGCCCCACATTGGGCTCTCTGCTCAACGGGGAGCCTGCTACCTCCTCTCTCTCTTTGCCTGCCTCTCTGCCTACTTGTAATCTCTCTCTCTGTCAAATAAATAAATAAAATCTTTAAAAAAAAATAACTTGTCATGGGGGCACCTGGGTGGCTCAGTGGGTTAAAGCCTCTACCTTCGGCTCAGGTCATGATCCCAGAATCCTTGGATCGAGTCCCACATCGGGCTCTCAGCTCAGCAGGGAGCCTGCTTCCCCCCTCTCACTCTGCCTGACCCTGCCTACTTGTGATCTCTGTCAAAGAAATAAATAAAATCTTTTATAAAAAAATTTTAAAAAATAACTTGTCATGTCTGGAATCAGGAGCATATGGAAAAAAATAATATCTGAGGACAATACTTCTGCCATGTTTTGTGCCTTGTTAATATTTTTAAACAGTCAGGCAACTTTTAGCTTTATTGAAATACCTACTAAGAGACTAGCAGTGCCTTTTGGAGCCCTATGACTATAAAAAGTAATTGCAAATATTCAAAATGTTTAGTATGGTGTCACTATTTAGGGCCACCACCAAGCATGTTTCAGAAGTAAGCATAACTGTTACACTTCTGTAAGGCAAAAGGGCATGTTTTCAGGAGTTCCATCTGCTGTACCAGGAAGTGAATCAAGTAATGAATTTTGTCTATAAAATAATTCACTTTTCAATTTAACATTCCTCATTCCACATTATAATAATAAAAACTAGGAGGAGACTAAAACAAACAAACAACTACAACTACAACAACCAGCTTTTCCTTCAGTGGAAAAGTAAATAGAACCTTATGAGTAGCCTGAAATTTATTTTTAAATATTTTTAAGATAAGCGTTTTTGTTAGAAAACCATATATTTTATATGGCTAAGAAATAACAGGCAAAGTTTTATTAACGTCTAAAAAGTCTAGTTACTTCTATTTATCTATTAACTCATCTCTTTATGAAGTAAACATGATCACACCTATTGTATCTACCCAAGTTTGTATGCTTTGGTTATTTTATGTTTGCTATTTCCTTGCTTAATTTTTACAATATTTGATACATAATAGTATCTTTAAGTCCATCTACGGTTTCACAGAATTTGTTTGAACTTCATCAATATGTACAATACTTTTTGCACGTTGATTAAAAATTACGAGATATGGGGGCTCCTGGGTGGCTCAGTGGTTTAGGCCTCTGCCTTCGGCTCAGGTCATGTTTTCAGGGTCCTGGGATGGAGCCCCACATCGGGCTCTCTGCTCAGCCGGGAGCCTGCTCCCCCACCCCTCTCTCTGCCTGCCTCTCTACCTACTTTTGATCTGTCAAATGGGTAAATAAGCTCTTTCAAAAAAGATTTACTAGGTGTGAAATACACCGAGGCTATGGGAAGGAAAATGATTTCACCTGATCTGACTAGGAAGTGGTTGAAGCCTGAATTAAAGTGCTACAAAAAGAGTCAAGACCTGGGAAATATATGGGTAAAAAATCCCTAGAAAAACAGCAATAATAACGGGCTGCTCTGTATTGATACAGATCCTGCGGTAGGCAAAGAAGAGCTGGTTTAAGCCAGAGGATGATCTCCGTTTGTCTTCATGATCTGGCATTTCCTGCAAGGCAGGCATGGGGCTCTGCACTAGAGCTGCAAATGCTGGGGGGCCCTCACTGTCCCTTTTCTCTTCTCAGGGGGACAACGGGCATGTCCATGGTGCAGTGTGACAGGTTTTACCACAGGGAGATAAAAGACTGCCAAGGGTAGGTTGGAGCTGGGAAAAGGCACTTAGGAACAGATTTTGAGGGGAGGTGATAGACAAGGGCAAAGCGAAGAATGGGGATGAGTGTGTCACTTTCAAAGTGCCAGGAGGCAGCACAGTGCATTCGGGAATCTACAGCAAGTTCAGGACAACGGGCAGCTGATCTGGCAGCATCACCTGGGGATGGAGGCTGAGCCCCGGGGTTAACACTGGGGGTGAGCTGGTTTGTATACTATGCCGAGAAGGTGAGGTACTACACTGTGGGGGCACAGGGAGCTACCGGAGGATTTCAAATATCAGAATCGTCACCATCATAGAGTATTTAATTGCAACCTAGCTTTCATCAAGGGTAAGATGCACTATAGTTTATGTTCGACTAAGAAAGAGAAATGCTGTCAGTTAAACTAGGATATGTCATCAAGTGCAAGAGTTATTAGAATGGGGGGGGGAGAGGACAAATCTTAGAACAAGTAAAGTGTGGTACTAGAATAATTAAGAAAGGTCGAACACTTGGATCAACTAAAAAAGTGATTATTGCTTACCATGTGCCCCGAACTATATTAAGTCTTAGAACAAGAGACGATTTCATCTTGATGCCCCGAAGCTGTTAGACCCAAGGTACAGAGGGCAGTAGCCAACGACAAGCAGGCCCCAAGTTCCATGTGCAGACTCGAAGAGCAACTGCCTTTGAGAGAGGAAACGGTTGAGAGTGGGCTTTCTGAGGAAGAGAATTACTAGCTGGGAAAGTAGGAACATTGACACAGAATCAGAATTGATGCCCCTACGTGACAGAGTTGGTGAAACTTCCCTTCTAAGACATCTTGAGGCTCCTCAGAAATGTATTCTTCATTTTGGACGGAACATTCAGGATAAATATGATCTGTTCGAGTTCCTGGTTCTCTCATCAGGTCTGTTTCTTAGGATTCACTGGCACAAGATAAGGGTTTTGATAGTCCAGGGTAAATCCTGACAAAAGCAAAGCACGGTATCTATGAAAAACTAACCACTCAGAAGAGAACAACAGATAAAAGGCCAGGCCGACCTGACCCTGCAGTATAGGTAAGGTTGGTCTGGCAACAGGGGTAGAGGGGAAGTGCCCATCCTCTGCTAGAAGAGCTAGAGAAGACCCCTTCCGGAGAGACCACCAGGAGAGGAGAGCAGTAGGTGCTGATGATGAAGAATATTTTAATCAGCAGAGAAGGTCAAAATGACAAAGTTCCAGGATCAGAGTAAACATATGGGTTTAAAAAATAAAAATTAAAAAAACAAGATTTTTTTGAAAGGACTTTTTTTTTTTAAAGGACTTTAAACAAAAGTCCTTTTTAAGAGACAGTTGGCTGTTTAAACCAAAAGTACAACTCACTGAGAGAATCGCCGCATTATTTATTGGGGTAGAAAGGACCTGGAATGCAGAAAGACCCATTCTGCAGAAGAAAAAATAGAATCACTAACAGGCCTCATGGCTTGCACAGCCAGTGGCTAGAATCCCTGCCTCATGAGACCCTGTGCTAGAAGGCCGCTAGAACCATCTCAACTATGTTCGTCTTTCTTGGAAGCCAACAAGTGTTTGCCAGGTTAAGAGCACGGTAACAATCAGTCACGTTATGTTATAATGATTGTCGGTATCTTTAAAAGCCTTGTCAAGTTCCTTTTTGAGTAACCCTCACCCCACCCTTAGAGAAATTGATCTGTGGTTCACCTCTTTGAAATACCTCATTGTTGTTTCACATTTACAATAGCCAAAAAAAAAAAAAAAAAGCTTTTTATTAACAAAGTGTTCAGAAGGGGGCACCACTGTAAACAATGAGAGTTTTCGCTGCCCTGACAGTTTTGTTGCAGAAACAGCAGAAAGCACTCAGGTCAGACACAGCCAAGGGCTGGAGGGATTTTTAAAATTACAAAAACCAAACCAAATCAAACCAAAACAAAAATCAAAACCAATGTCCAAGATTTCAAGTTTGCTACTAAAGGTATGACATTCTCCTAAGACATGCGAGTGACTTGATCAATATATTTATATATTTATATTTGAAGAAGAAGGAACTCTTTGATGCAGCAAAACCATAGTGCAAGGACCAATGCCGCTCTTCCCAGAGAACCCCAAGCTCTTTTTCTAGAATGCCCATATGCGTATGCATCAGGCGTCCTCTTTTCACTCCCTTTGTGGATCACCTACCATGGAGGTCATGGAATAACCAATAACCAAAAAAGAAACAAAAAACCAAAACATCCAGGTCTAAGTGATTCGTGGGTGCCATCATGCAATGGCGGACCCTGCCTGGAGAGGAGGAGACTGCTTAAACAGATCGCGGGCAAGCATCTCAGCCCAGGCCTGTGCTGGGGAAGCTGGTTCCCGGCTTTGGGCACAATCAGGAAGCCAGCGAAGTGACCCGAGAGTGCAGCTGGGGTTTAGGGCTGATGATCTTTTTGCAGCCAGGCAGCAGGTGGACACCCGCTCGGGGAGCCAGGCTAGGAGGCCGCTCAGCGCTGGCGCTGGCCACCCTCGCAAGCCCCCCGGGCTTTCCCGGTGCCCGTGCCCCGGGCCCGCGCCTCAGGACGGAGGGGGAGGTGGGCGAGGGCGTGGGCGGTCCGGAGAAGGGGCTTTGCTAATTGCAGTATCCGGGAGTGAGCTAGCGGAGGACGCAGCGGAGAGTCTGAGAGGAGGTGGAGGAGCTGGCGGAGGAGGGGCGCGCAGCTCCGCTGTGCTCTGCTGCAGCCCAGTCCGCACTGCAGGACACCCGCACTCCCGCGCTCCAGCCCAGCTCCTGAGGCCGCACTGTCCCGCTCCCACGGCCCGCTGCCCCGCCCTTCCCCATGGCTTCTCAGGACAACCCTCTGCGAGCAGGTAAAGTGACACCGCGCTGCGCCCTCACCTGGAGCAGAAAGCGCGGGCCGCGAGCTCGCGGGGGTGTCGGGACCCAGCCTCCCGCGACCACCGGGGCAGCGGGACCACCCCGGACGACGCGCCACACCCGGGTCCCCACGGGGTCGGGCCGGGGATGGAGCCAGGCGAGGTGCCCCCCGCAGCGAGCGCAATAGCCCCCTTCAGGCGCGTGTGCCGAGGACCCCCTTCCCTCATCCCGAGCTGTGGCCCCGCCACTTTTGTACTGGACTTGGGATCCCAGGTAGAAACTAGTCCCTCAGACCTCCCTGGCAGCAAGGAGCACAGGGAGGGATTCTCAGTTTTTCCGCCCCCCCTCCCCCCTCCTCCCCTGGCTCTTCCTCTCCACATTCACATGCCTTCTGGCCTCCCTTTCCTCTCCTCATTGTCACTTTTATTAAATGGTTTTGTTCTGCATGTTGAACCGCAGAGCGATTTCATGAATGAATATACATACAGGAAACTGAGTCGGAGCCCACCTGTGGAGGCCTTTCATTAGACTGGTCTCTGGTTCTAGCCTCAGTTCAGAATACTGCCTGTACCTGAGGACCGAGTCCAGATGTTTCTTTCATCTCTGACTTGAATTTGAAATCCTCCTCAGACTTCAGCCTCCGGGATTGCTCCTGTCCTTGCTCTCCCACTGTCTCGGTGAGGATCCGCCATGAGTGTTGAACACAGGAATGAATGAATGATATATACCCCAGGTCGCTGGGGCTTTTTCTTGTTTTGCTGAGGTTGGAAAGTCTTGGGAGAGACCCCCTGTATGCAGATACAGAGCTGCATGCAATTGTTTAGATAAACGTGTTCCCCACTTAATTGCTTGGGCATTGAACATTTCGCCCTTAACCTGTGGCTTGAGCAGTTAGGAGGATACAATCTGGAGGTGAATCAGAAGATGGCTGAATCCACATGGTGGTGGGCTGGGTTTGGGAGATTTTCCTGGAGATTCTAAAGAAAGATCTAAATTCTTTCAATGGGGAGTGGTAAACATTTTATCAATGGGAGATGGAAAATAAATTGGTTAACCTTTCCCTCCCCCTCAAAACCCATTATTTGAAAAAACAAAAAAGGAAGTGAAGGGAGAAATCCTCCCACTCCCATGCCCACTCACCTCCATAGCCACCTCCTCTTCCAAGAACTAACAGACAAGGTGCCAAGAAGTGTTAGGTACCAGCAGTGCAGCAGTGGTCTCAGAGCTCATTCAAGGATCATGGTGAAAGGCATTCAAAGAGATTGTGGGGGCACAGGGATCTAATTAAGGGGGACAAGTTTAAGGTTTGCCTGGTCCCCTAAAAATTGATGGCACTAGAGAAGATGAGCTTTGGGAACTATAGCTTAATGGATACAACGTGTAAAAAGCTTCAGTGAGTCATGGTGGGAAGAGGCCATGAGGGCAGCAAAGACAGTCTTAGATGATGTTATTAATAGCACTACAGGCTCTAGATTTCCTGTGGTGGTGTTCTTGGCAAGACCAGCGTGGCCAAAGTGGATACTCACAACCTGGAACAGAGGGTCTTGGAGATCCCAGCAAGTGTGGTATGATGAGAGTGTATAATGATAGGAGGTGTCCTTTGGAAGGACTGTCTTCTTGACTTTAAAAGGGAGAACCCAAATCTGTAGGTGAAATCTTCTTGGCTACAAAGAAGGCCGAGGCCTCCTAAGGTCAAGGTCTCCTCGTCACTTGCAAAGATGTCGAAGAACATATTCAGACATTTCAAAGATGTCCTCATGTCCATCCGTTCCCACTCTGGAATTCTATCAATAAGGTGAGAGTTCCTCTAGTTGGAAAAAAGATCTAAAAAGACTTCCATTTCTCATGTAATTTCTGTAACCTCCAGGACACACCCACCTACTCCTTCCAGGGCTGTAATGAAGCTACAGCTGGTGCCAATTTGTGGAACTCATTAAAGGCTATTTTCCCTTATATACCCCCGGACCAAGTTCCCATGCTCCCTCACCTGATTTCCTGCACTCACCTCCCACCTGGTGTGTTCACACCTGCACGTGCCTTTTACCAACCCCTTTGCCAAAAGGCAGCCAGAGTGACCTTTCAAAGACCTATCAGTTCCTGGCATTTGTCTCCATAGAAAACTGCACTGATCTTCTAACAAATTCTCAGTCCTCCAAAGGCATCCATAATCCTCCCATCCGTCTCTTCTTACCCTTCCAATTGACTGATGCCTGTTCTGCCCTGTCTTTCTGCCCTTCAACCACGCTGCCTCCCTCTTCCTGTGGAGACCCCTCATGGTGCCTGCCTCCAAGCACACGTGATTCCCATTGATGGGAAGACCCTCTTCCTCTCCCCCATCTCACCACTCCAGTTACTCCCACTTATTCGTGAGCTCACAAGCCCCATGGTACACACTCTCCATGCAGCCTGCTCTCTCTTTTCTAGCACTGGCCTCCGTTTCTAGCTGTGGTTGTGTCACGGATGTCCCTCCCCAGCCTGCCTCCAAGCTCTCCATCCGTTTAGCTCCAACACCTGACACAGTGCCTGGCACGTAGTAAGCCCTGGCTAGCTTCTAAAGCCTCACTGAGGGACTGACAGCGTTTTTAAAATGTCACCACGTAGCCTCCAAACTGTAGGCAGAAAAAGCTTTGCCTGGATTGACATTTTAGAGACGTATTCGTCAAGTTAGATGTGTTCACTGACTTTATCTTATAAAATTAAAAAAAAAAAAAGGACCTCTATATCGCTTCGCATCTAACGAAGGCACATGTATACTATTAGACCACATTATGAGCTTAATGGAGGGAGACAAGATTTTTTCGCTAAGAAAATGTATAAGACTTTTGAGGTCACGTGGGAGGAAATAGTCCGTTTGTTGGAGCATTGCTATCTTACTCTATCACAGCCACTAATAAAAATCTGACACGGGGTGAGTCAGAATTGTCTGTCGGAGATGAGTTAGATCTGGCTCATGTTCATACAGACATGAAAGCCAGGAACGAAGAAGCAGGCTTTGAAAGCCTGGGTTGTGGAGGCTGTGTGGTTCACTGCGATGAGCTAAGTGCCCAGGGCCACCGGCAGACATGCAGGCCTGTGTCCTTTGTTCTGGGGTACCTCTTGCACCATGTGGTGAGGCTAGCAGCTGGGAGCAGCTCAGGACAGGACCAGGTGGCATCTTACCTCTCGCACCCTCCTGTGGGCTCCAGTGGGCTCCAGTGGGCTCCAGTGGGTCCCAGGGGACATCCTGCCTTCCTTGCAAAGCCCAGTAGCACTGGGTGCAGAAACTGGGACCAAAGAGTGAGCATCCTGTTTGACAAGCTGGACCAGCCACCTCTTCTTCAGATTCAGGGGGAGCCCTGGCCTGCTGACTCCTCCCTTCTTCTTTTCCCCTTTCCTCCCTCCCTCCCTCTTCCCTTCCCCTCTCTCCATCCCTGGTGGTGCCCTTTCCTGATGCCCAATTCATCCCTTTTCCTTTCTTACATGCCTGTCTTCTAGAGTTTCTTCTCTCCTCACAATTACTTCCCTTCGTCTGAATCTCCTCTTTGGTCCCTTTGTCCCCGCTCTCTGCTCCTCCTCCCCTTTGCTGGCCCCTGTTCAGCTCCATCCAGACTGCAGGCAGAGCTGGACTAACACGCTCACTCACTAGCTCAGCCACCCTCCAGAGAAGTCACTCTTCCATGGCCACCTTCCTGACCCCCTGGTCCTTTCTCCACTTATTCAGCTATTGCTCTGAAGTCTGAGGAGGACAGAGCGGGGCTGCCGCAGAATCAGGCCAGAGGAGAAACCAAACCATGTGTCCACACTGTCCCCCAGTACTGCTGCTCTGAGAGCTTTCAACGTCCTCAACAGGTTTAGGATTTAGGGGCTTCTTCAGAACCGGGAGTGAAAACAGCCATAAGTCAAATGAAATGCTATGGCCCCCCCACAAAAATAATAATCACAAATGAAAACTAAGTTAGCTCTGAAGTCCCAAAGTCGAAAAATTGCCTTGAATCTGTCACTACAAAGCACCCAAGGCCTCACTCTCTGGGTTCTGGGTGCCCTGGGAATGGCAGGAGGCTCTGACCCCCTTCCCGCTTCATCCACTCCCAAACAACGTCCTCTAAGGTGGTCTTCAAACTTCCTCTGAGAAACTGTCTCTGGGAACTGTAGGCCCTCAGCTGCTGGGACGAATGAGGGTGATATGAGGACCTGATGGGCAGCTTTACCAGGAGACTGTGGCTTCTGGATGCAGTCCTCAGGTCCCATGGTCTGGGTGAGATCAGGGTCTTTCAGTGGAGGAGGACAAATGAGATTTCAGATTTTGAGTTGATTCTGGGATGATTAGTGCTTTGGAGGGCATTGGGTGAAAGTATTTTTCACACGGGAAGGACACGAATTTGGGGAGCTTAGAGTGGACTGTTAAGAGCTGACCTGCATTTCCCCCAGAAACCTTGCTGCTGTCCTTATCTCTGGTACCACAGAACGTGAACTTCTTTGGAACTAGAGTCCTTACAGATGCAATCACATTACAGTGAGGTCCTTAGAGTGGGCCCTAATCTCCTGTATCTGACCTCCTTATGTAAAGGGAAAATCTGGACAGAGAGATGCCCCTACTGTCAGTGGTGGGCAGTGCATGAACTTCTAGAACCCTGACAGTAGTGGAAAACAGACTCAGGCTGGGCACTAGGTAAATGGGAGCTCTAGTGGAATTTCAGGTGAAGATGCTGTGGACGTCGGCTTCCCAGGTCATAGTGACATTAGGATTTCAAATACAAGTCAGAGATGAAAGAAACATCTGGACTCGGTCCTCAGGTACACGCAGTATTCTGAACTGAGGCTAGAACCAGAGACCATTCTAATGAAAGGCCTCCACAGGTGGGCTCTCACAGGTGGGCTCCGACTCAGTTTCCTGTATATTCATTCATGAAATCGCTCTGCGGGACAACATGCAGAAAAAAACCATTTAATAAAAGTGACAATGAGGAGAGGAAAGCGAGGCCAGAAGGCATGTGAATGCGGAGAGTGGAAGAGCCAGGGGAGGGTGGGGGAGGGGGGGCGGAAAAACTGAGAATCCCTCAGGCAGGGTCTGCCTTTGCATGATGGCAGGCGCGAATAACTTCGACCTGGATGTTTGGGTTTTTTGTTTGTTTTTTGGTCATTGGTTATTACATGACCTCCATGGTAGGTGCTCCACAAAGCGAGTGAAAAGAGGACGCCTGGTACATAGGCATATGGCCATTCCAGAAAAAGAGCTTGGGGTTCTCGCGGAAGCGCGGCATTGGTCCTTGCACTATGGTTTCATAGAAAAGGGATTATGCACCAACTTACTTAAATGAGCATAGATTGAAATCCTTTACTGAGAATAAATATTTAAAACAGTTATCTCTTAACTAAATCTATCATCAACCATAAATCTATTGCACGAAGGTTACAGGCAATTTAAATGCAATAGCACTCTCTTCAGGGATTTAAATAATCCCTGTCTGTCTTGGCACATGAGAATGCAAAGATAGGAAATGGTTTGTAAAAGATCATATAATGCCTTTTACTATACGGTATCAGCAATTTATCATAAAGGAACGGCCTCCAGCTAAAAACTCAGCTTTGAAACATGCAGAAAAGCAGCAAACATTTACATACCCTCTTGGTGACCAGAGGCCTGCTTTGTGCCTCTCATCATCTCTTTCGTGGTTCTGAGGCCCATGGCGCTCAGTAATTTAGTGTCTTATTCTCTGGAATAGGCCATTGAAGAAATACCAGGCCCAGAGAAGAAGGTCCTGCTGGGTGTCTGAAGAAAGTACAACCTTTTAGATGAAGCTTTCTGGGGAATTTGTTAGTGGTTTGGTCTGCTTCTGATAGGAAGGGAAATTTTTTTTTTTTTAGATTTTATTTATTTATTTGACAGACATAGATCACCAGTAGACAGAGAGCAGGCACAGAGAGAAGTGGAAGCAGGCTCCCCGCAGAGCAGAGAGCCAGACATGGGGCTCAATCCCAGGACCCTAGGATCATGACCTGAGCCGAACGGAGAGGCTTTAGGAAGAGAAATTTTTTTAAGACTATTTTCTCTTTGAATCTATTTTGAGGTTTGGTTTGTGGTTCTTTCTGACTTCTCATGAAGATGGAATTACTTCTGAGGTTGGTTGTCACGAACCGCATATCAAATCGAGCTATCTTGTTAGCCATAAATACGTAAATAAAAAAATAAAAGCTCAAGTGTTGGTATAAAGCTATTATGCTTTTCAAAACCCCGAACTATAATTCCTGTATCGTGGTCATTCTTTATCAGATCAAACAGGAGAGAGGTGGCAGAAACGCACTTTCAGGTTAATTTTTTTTACAAGGAAGATGGACTTCTGAACCTACTTTGTTATTCCCTTTCATTCAGTTTCCCTGTACCTCCTTTTCTATGAATTGTAACGGTAACCCCTCATTATTTTTATTGTTGGCACGTGCTTTGTGAACCATAAAGTGTACGCTATAAATGGGAGTGCTTTTCTTTTTTTGCAGTTTACAAAAAACTAATTTTTTTAAATTTATTTTTTATTGATTTTCAGCATAACCGTATTCATTCTTTTTGCACCACACCCAGCGCTCCATGCAAGCAGTGCCCTCTATAATACCCACCACCTGGTACCCCAACCTCCTAAACCCCCGCCCCTTCAAAACCCTCAGATTGTTTTTCAGAGTCCATAGTCTCTCATGGTTCAGCTTCCCTTCCAATTTCTCCCACCTTCCTTCTCCTCTCTAACTCCCCATGTCCACAAAAAACTAATTTAAAAACATTCATCCACCAGAGTACCCAAAGGGCTCCCACATAAACTATCTGTCGTTACATTATGTCTTTCTGCTTTCGCTTCTATTGCTGTCCAAACAATGTTTTAAAACATTCTTTAAAATGGGCCTTTTTAACAAGATTTTTACAAAAGATTTAATTTATTCATTTGTCAGAGAGATAGCACAAGCAGAGGGAGAGGCAGGCAGAGTGGGAAGCAGGCTCCTGGTAAGCAAGAAGCCTGATGGGGGACTCGATCCCAGGATGCTGGGATTATGACCTGATCTGGAGGTAGACAATTAACCAACTGAGCCATCCATGTGTCCCTGAAATGGGCATTTTTGACATTTCCTGATAGCACCTACACACTCATGAATCTCAGATTCATGATATATGGGGCTAGTGGACTTGACAATCATGGAGTCAAGCATGCTGGATTTGACTCACGGGCCTGTCACTGTGAATTTGGGTGGCTTGCTAAACTTGCTACATAGAAACCCAAGCATGTAAGAATTTGCAGGATTGTGACAGTTCAGTGGTATAATGTATACATATAAATACCTAAACCAGTGTCTCTCACAAAGTAGGTCCAAATAGACCAGCTCCCCTCCTGCCTTCATTCTGTCCTTGGAATTCCGTCCCTTGGGAGAAGTTCCTACTGCCTTTGTTACAAGAAATGAACGATATTTACTACACTGTTGGTGCATAGCATGGATCAAGACATTGAGTGATAGTATTAACATACTTCTTGAACTGCCCATTGCCCCCCAAGCACCAAATAAAATGTCATGCTCTGGGGAAACCAAAGTGAGAGGTCCCCAACTTTTAGGAGTTATGGACAGGAGAGAGATGCAAATACTGTGTCATTGTAGAACCAGGGTAACTAATGTCTAAACCAGGAAGAGAATGTGTGTGGAAGAAAGGCACTGATGATGTATAAAGCCATTTGGCTGGATGGTGACTTCCCTCAGACTGACAATTTGCCATGAAAGCTTCCAGGCAAATTTGAGATCTTTATTAGTGACAATATGGCTATAGCCTTAAGGGGAAGAAAAAAACCAAAAACTGAAAACCAAAACACACATGCACACAAACTGTTGGTCTTGTGTCTTTTCACAAATAATGACAGTTATCAGAAATTTTATCTTTAAATGGGGAAAACAGCAACTGAAAATGTATTTCATTTGATTCATCACAGAATATGGTGTTTTTGTTCATTTCACACCATTTTTGTTAAGTTTTATTTAAATTAATGCAATCTGAGATAAAGTGTTAATATTCCTGAAGGTATGGACATTGTATACAAATGAACCCAGCTAAGTGGGCTCCTGGACAGGGTCTGATCTATTTATAAAAGTAGCTGGAGCTAAGTGGTTTGTTCCAGAAGAAGATAACGCCTTCCCTCCGTCGCATTTGCCTTCTACAGCCTAAGTGGGAGTTAATACGTTCACTTGTCTCCTTCAATTTTGTCCAGAGTGTGTTAAAGCAGTCATAGGGGACCTGGGTAGTTTTGCCATCTGCCTTCTCATAACAATGCCCCAGTTTTCTCCTGGAGAATCAACGTTCCTGCTTTAAGTCCATGCACTTAGGCAGCGGCAACTTCACACTGGTTCCTGACTCTAGCAGTGGCATGTCACCCACTAATGGCCTTTGAGAACATCACTGAGTGAGCCGTGAGTTTAGTAGATGCACGAGACCTTTGCTGGGTCGTGAGGAGGTGGGTCTCTGAATAACTAGCCCGAGATCCACTTGTGTGTGGTGGAACAAATGAGCAGTGATGTGTTGGCCAGAGTGCCCATCCTAGAGAGCCCTGAATGCCAGACAAAAGCATTTGAGACTATTTTTTCAGGCAACAGGAAGCCAGGAAGCTAGTTTTGAAAAGCAGCACATGAAAATGTGTGTTTTTGGAAGATTAGTTGGGCAGCTGTGTGTACAATAGAGTGGAGGGAGGAGAGAACGTGATCCCTGAGTGCATTTAATCTTTATGATGCAGTGTAATTTATTATGAAGTTGAATTTGCATCCTTATCCAAACGTAAGGGAAACTCCTGTCCAAAACTGTAAATGTTTTTTGGTTGCCTTTTGTTTTTTTAAAGATTGTATTTATTTATATGATGCAGAGAGAGATCACAAGCAGGCAGAGAGGCAGGCAGAAAGAGAGAGAGAGATGCAGGCTCCCGGCTGAGCAGAGAGACTGATGCAAGGCTCGATCCCAGTACTTTGAAATCATGACCTGAGCCAAAGGCAGAGGCTTAACCCACTGAGCCACCCCGGTGCCCCTGGTTGCCTTTTTAAGCATTCCCTGTCTCACATGAAGTGATTACAAATTTGCAGATGTGCATTAAAATGATGTATTCCAAAATGTTAATAGAGGAATTAAAAAACGTATTAAGTAAAATATTATCATTTTTGTTGATTTGAAGCCTATTTGACAAGGGACATAGCATTCTGGTGCATATATGTAAACATGAATAAGTATTTTTAAAAAAAATCTTTATTTATTTATTTGACAGAGATCACAAGTAGGCAGAGACAGGCAGAAAGAGGGAGGGGGAAAAAGGTTCCCCGCTGAGCAGAGAACCTGATGTGGGGCTTGATCCCTGGACCCTGAGATCATGACCTGAGCTAAAGGCAGAAGCTTAACCCGCTGAGCCACCCAGGTGCCCCTAAACATGAATAATTCTTAAAGGTTCCTCTACTCACTTATATAGAAGCCCTTTTCCAAACAGAAGATTAAATCTCTCTTGGCTACTCCTATCAGCTTATTCTGAATTATTTTCCATCCAGAAGCATGAACTAGAAAACCACAGTTTTTACACAGTGTTTGGTTTTCCACCAAGAGAATCACATAATTGGTGGTGATTCAGTGTGGTGTGTTGCTAAAAGCATTTCCAATGCTGTGGATACAAGAGGGTACTGCAGAGAGGTAAGGAAACAGGAGAAAAGGTATGGCTCTCTAATGAGCACTTTATTCTAGAATTTTCCTCCAGCCTTGGGAGCTCACCACTCACAAGTGTGTGCTGGTGCCTTGATCTCATGGGCCACAGTGCTCAGCATCTTCCAGCTGCTTTTTTAGTGAATACATATGTAACAATTGATTCCTTGCCCCAGACGTTGAGAGAAAAATCTGTTCAGAGGGATGGACACTCTAAACCAACACAGAAAACACTCTCTGTAGTCTTTTGTTAAATGAAAAAATATGGCCAAAAAACCACTTTTGACAGTCTACTACATACAGCAAAATGTAAATCTTAATTGAAATATGTTCTCTCAGCTGTGCTTAAGCAACTGAGTCCTGAGCTTTTCACGTTTTCAGTATGAAAGAGTACACCTCTGGTGCTCTGAAAGGGAAGAGAAAGGACACCCTGTTCTCCATATAAATTAAAGAAGAGAAATCTGTGCATTTAAGTGGGCCATATAAAATTTATCAAGCAATTACCTCCTAACTCCTTCCTATCCAAATTACCTGATATTTTCTCCCTACTCCTTTATTCCACGTTACTGCCTTTTCCAGGATTCTGTCTCACATCACAACAGGACTTCTGTTATTTCCTTCTTGCAAGCTAGTTTTGTTTTCTGCATCTAAAAAAATGAACAATCACTGTGTATTTCAATTCCCATTTTCCTCAAATGCATTGATTCTTCTTATCTATTACTCTTTTCTCATACTCAGTGTCTTTGTCTTTATGGGGTTTGTACTTTGCTTTTCCCCATCCTTTACTGCCATTATATAATCAAATCTAATAACTTCTTAGAGAAAGTTAAAAATTCCTGCATAGCCACACGTGAACACAAAGTCACTGATTTTTAGCAAACCTATAAGATAGTCAGCCATCCATTCAATTTCTTTTTTTTAAGATTTTATTTATTTATTTGACAGAGAGAGATGACAAGCAGGCAGAGAGGCAGGCAGAGAGAGAGAGGAGGAAGCAGGCTCCCTGCTGAGCAGAGAGCCTGATTTGGGGCTCGGTCCCAGGACCCTGGGATCATGACCTGAGCCGAAGACAGTGGCTTAACCCTCTGAGCCACCCAGGCGTCCCTCCATTCAATTTCTTAACTGAGTCTCAAATGCATCCTGAGTTCTAACCTAAACCTACGTTCTACTTGTTACACGTTCTTATATGACCAAATTCTTTCAGTTCAGTATTTTGTAACATTTAAATATTAATCAATTGATGCTTTGTCTGTGTATTTCTATGAAAATAATTTGAATACTGTAGATTTATTGTTATATTTATAGACTAATAATCAAAGTTTCATCAGTTGAAGTTTTTGGAAATTTCATATGTAATGATTAACCTAAAATGATACTGTCCAAAATCCCGCTGATATCAAGGCCCAACACCTGATTATAGCCAAACCTGTGGTGGATAGTTCCACGGGAAATTGCAGTTACTTAACACTGATAGCATCTCATGCTCTATCTCTCATTTTAGAATGTGTCCAACACAACCCAAAATTGTAGGAGAGTTAATGTCCTCTGAGGACAGCTCTCAGTGAAGTGGAAATAAGAACCATAGATAAAATTGTCAGTTTTCAGGTCTTCATGAGGACAACTTAAAGAAGTTTCTCAGGACCTTTCAGTAAAAGCAAGCCTTCATTTTCTATCCACAACAATTATATCAACAATGTACCTCTTTGACAAAGTTGCTTCTTCACTGTATCACTTTCCCATTCTTTTCTACCTTGGATAATCTCCCAGATAAACTAACAGTACTCAAATCCTTTGTCCTACACTTTGCTCTCAGGATAAATGGAGCCAAAAGACTTAGATTAATATCAAGTTCTGAATGGGATATTAGAGCTATTTCTGTCCAGATTTTCATAAACATAGGGACCTTTGAATTATCAGGCTATAAATAAGTTCTAAATGGAGGGGGCAAAAGCAAAAAGTAGAAATTTTTCAGTTTGATTTTTAATCATGATTAATTGACTTTATTGATTATTAAAAATACTAACATTATAAAAGTGTGGATCTTTGTAAAACAATGTCATAATGTAAGAAATAAGTTGCATAGTCCTTTGGAGAATATTAAACCAAGTGTTCAGGTGCCATCTAATTTCTTGTTTACTCCAGAACTTTGGTGTGCATTATCTTGACGAATAGGATTTTGAAGTCCAGACAGACTAACAGAAACCTGATCCAAATGTGTGTGTTTATATTTCTGCTTTTGTTGTAAAAATCAAAGTGTGATTGCTGGTTTAAAATGCTAAAACTAATAATGTTCATGGCCTCTATTATAAATTTTCTAATTGTAGGGGAAAAATCCAACAAACATAGAATTAATTGATTTGCAAATCCTCAAAGAGCTACAGGATCAGGTAGTGGTATGTTCTGATTCAACAGCATCATAATGCAGGATTTTATACGTGTGGCTAATGGATATTTTCATGAATGTTTGCTAGCTAGTCAGCCAATACAGAGAAATATTAGGTAGGGTAATTACTCACAGTTGTGTTTAATAAAATGAGAGAAAATTATCAAATGACAGTAATAATAATAATCCTACAGCAGGCTAAATAATTCAATGATAATTCCAAGTATTAATCTAGCTTTCTTCCCTGATTATGACTCTTCTCTCCTTTATCATAATGGGAGTAGCAGATTGTCTGCAAGGAATTGTGAAAACCCAGCAGTGACTTTGGCAGTGAAGGCCTCCCATCCATTTTGATAGGTTAAAATGATTCTGGTTGGTCTTGAGCAAATGTGTCAATTTTTTTTTTCTGTGTGTGTCATAAAGAAAGAAGCAATAGTAAATTCTTGCTGTTATTCCATGGAGCCAATAAAATCATACTGCCAACAAGAGGCTGTTGACACCGTAAGTGTAGTTAACTGTCTTGAAATACTAGGCCTCGAAATAAAATTCCAATATTTCACATAACCTCTTTCTTTTTAAAGAAAAAAGAAAACAAAACAAACAACTATACTGCTTACCTTTAGGGCCCTGCTGTTGTGTAACTATTCTTGAACATGTCTACTGTAAGTGTATATATATATATTTTTTTTCTGTGCAATAAATTCTTTTAGAGATAAATTTGGATTGCAAATTATTTTGGGGGAGGCATGGTATTTGGGGCTCGTCTTACAAGTAAAAAGGACTAAAAGAAAGAAGAAAAACATTTTTTATTACAGCATATTTGCATCTGTCCAAAGTACTTATTTACTATAGTACTGACTAATGTATAATACTGTACACAAAGAAAGAAGTTAAATGAGTTATAATGCAGTCGAAGTGTAGCTGGCCATTTTAAAACTTACCACTGAATCTTTCTGGTATGAAATGTGATATCTGGCAATCTGGTCCAGTTCATTACATCAGGTCATTTGTATGTTCTTATTACCATTTTGATAGCATAGCACATTTTATAACCCATACATTTTACAATGGAACTATGATGCATGTATTTTCAAAAGTATAGACATACATGAAGCTATGAGGTCAAAAAAGATGAATGTCCGTAGTACCATATAGACTCAACAAATAAAAGTGTCCAAGGCTCTGAGTGAGATTTATGAATATTGTGTAAGATTAGGCCAACATGTGGTTTTGTATAAATAATCTGTTCTTAAATTAGAATTACAGTCGTTGAGTACAGTGTTGAAAATGGCAGATAGATTTTAGCTATCTTTGCTCACTAGGGAAAATGGAAAAATGTTGAGTTTGGTCAGATTTTCACTTACCTTCTGAAAAATCTTACGTTTGAGAGAGAGAAGCCTTCTGAAATAAGAATCCTTAAAGACATAACCCCTTTGGCACAAGTTTTCAAGAAACTTGTTTGATGTTGTAGACAATTATATGGCACACGTACTGTTCTAGATGTTTCATGCCAATAATATGTAAGCCATACCAAGGCTACATATACATATAGAGATGTTCCTCAGCTTACAAGGGGGCTATGTACAGAGACACCCATAAGAAATTGAAAATGCATTTAATACCCCTAAACTATCAAATATCATAGCTTACCTTAAGCTTATTTAAACATACTCAGAACACTTACATTTGCCTGCATTTGGGCAAAATCATCTTAAGCAAAGCCTATTTTATAACAAAGTATCAAATATCACATGCAATTTATTAAATATTACACTAAAAAAAAGAAGAATCGTTATATATAGAATGGTTGTAAGAATATCAGGTGTTCACCCCTGTAATCTTCTAGCTGACTGGGAGCTGTGGCTCAATGCCCCTGCCCAGCATCACAAGATGGCACCATACCACATGACACTGGCCCTTTTTATAAAGACCCAAATTCAAAGTTCAAAGTTCAAATTCTACTGAATCACTTTCACTTTCACATCATTGCCAAATATTTCATAAGTTGAATCATTGTAAATCAGGAGCCATCTGATTTGAAAGTTAAATCACAGTCACCCATATACACACAAAAAAAGGGCTTCATGTAGGGCCATCGATGTACCTCTAAACAACATAGCATTATATATCAACGGCAAAAAATGGATGCGAAGGGGACAATTGCTTTGCGTCAGTACTCTGAGCAGTAACATACATGGCCTTACTCACCTAGCAGAACTCCAGAGCTAGCTGATGGCAAGAAATTTTACAAATGTTTGCTGAACAGCTTAAGCACTATTATTTTTAACTTAGTGTGCATATCTGTTTTCTCAAGATATGTTAATTTATTTTATTGACTTATTACAAAACCGAATAATTTCCTCTTATTTAAGTGGCAGGTAAATAGAATTCTCTTTAATTTAAATCAAATGGCTTTTTAGGTTAAATATACTAAAAATTCTGAAACTTGTATTGCTTATGAATCTTTTATTGGAATCCTTATCAAGTTGTATTTTTCAAGTTTTTCCTAAATAATCTTCAATGAATTGAAAATAGTTTTTGGATTTTATTCAAGGCTATTAACACACAATTTCACTTTGTAAAATATAGTGCTAAACGTTCAACCAAAACGTTGTGTCTTTTTTTTTCCACTACCACATCCTCCATCTACGGACTGGATTCTCTCCCCAACTAGCACATATATACCATTGTCTATCTTTAGGATAAGTAAGGGTCATCTTTTGTCTTTATTCTATTCCTCGTATGCTTCTGAACTTGTTGAATTTTAATACAGTCACACCATAAGCATCACATATTTGATTCCCCTTTAAATAGTAAACAGTGCACAACCAGAGCATACCTTCAAAGCTATCATTATACTTACTCTGATATATTATTTTTGTATTTTTGTAAATTAAAATAATTAAATTATAGAACAAGAGTTTCAGGTGGTAGGTGTTGTAAGTTTTACCCAAACTGACTTTTGTCAAACTCGTTTTGGTCATCATATATGTTAAGTAGTTTTCTCAGGGTTATTTTTAGAATATCCTTGTATAATGAATATTTACACTGATATCTAGTATAAAAACCTTGCAATTAATTTTAGAAACATTAAGATATTGAAAATCAATCTACTTCTTTAATTCATTAAAGACATTTTTGGCTTGTTTCCAGTACTTTCTTACTGGTTAAAAAATGAACTTGAAGTCGTCTGAATTTAATTATTTTATGGCACTTTCCCTTTGATAAATACAAAGACAATATTCTATATTAGCTATCTGAGAAGAATTTATTTTTTTAATTTTATTTTTTTGTAAGAGAGAGAGTGATAGAGACCACAAGCAGGGGGAGCAGCAGGGTGAGGGAGAAGCAAACTCCTGGCTAAGCAGGGATTCTGTTGCAGAAATGAGTCCCAGGACCCTAAGATCTTGACCTGAGCTAAAGGCTCAGGCTTTTAACTGACTGAGCCACCCAGGTGTTCCAATCTGAGAAGAGTTCTGTATGTTATCCTATTAATATGCAGTTTAAAGTCTAGGTAATTAACTTAATTTTTTAGTGGCTATATTCCAGGCAGAGAGTAAGAAAGAAATATTAAATCAACCATATTCTATGCATTCTAAATGAAAATAATTAATCAATCATAATAAATCCTTCTATTTATGGAATATCAACTTATAAGCTTTCCTCCATATGAACAATGCCAAATACCAGAATAAAGGGTCATCTAATACAAATAAAGGATAGAATTAAAAAATTCTGGTAAGCCATTTAATTTTGAAAAATGGAGCTATCTTGTTGCTGAGTTGTGGTTTTCAGTCACATAATATCTGATAAGGGTAGAAGTAAGGTGAGTGTTACGCGAGATGAGAAATGGTATATAATTAAGATATTTTTAAAAGTACAGATAAATACAAATTTGTAAACATAGCATTATGGAGGAATAAAAATAAATGATAGCTACACACTCTAATGTCAATAAATCTTGGAAAGTTAATAGAGAAGTAAAACAAGGACAGTGCAAAAATTATGGTACATTTTTATGAAGTTCAAACAAATTCTGTGAAACCGTAGATGGACTTAAAGATACTATTATGTATCAAATATTGTAAAAACTAAGCAAGGAAATAGCAAACATAAAATAACCAAAGCATACAAACTTGGGTAGATACAATAGGTGTGATCATTTTCTACTTCATAAAGAGATGAGTTAATAAATAAATAAAAATAAGTAGAATTTTTAGAAGTTAATAAAACTGTGCCTGTTATTATCTTAGCTATATAAAATATATGGTTTTCTAACAAAAACGCTTATCTTAAAAATATTTAAAAATAAATTTTAGGCTAATCATAAGGTTCTATTTACTTTCCCACTGAAGGAAAAGCTGGTTGTTATAGTTGTAGTTGTTTGTTTGTTTTAGTCTCCTCCTAGTTTTTATTATTATAATGTGGAATGAGGAATGTTAGATTGAAAAGTGAATTATTTTATAGACAAAAATCATTACTTGATTCACCTCCTGGTACAGCAGATGGATCTCCTGAAAACATGCCCTTTTGCCTTATGGAAGAGTAACAGTTATGCTTACTTCTGAAACATACTTGGTGGTGGCCCTAAATAGTGACACCATAGTAAACATTTTGAATATTTGCAAGTAATTTTTATAGTCATAGGGCTCCAAAAGGCACTACTGGTATCTTAGCAGGTATTTCAATAAAGCTAAAAGTTGCCTCACTGTTTAAAAATATTAATAAGGCACAAAACATGGCAGAAGTATTTTCCTCAGATATTATTTTTTTTCCATATGCTCCTGATTCCACACATGAAAGTTATTTTTTTAAATTTTTTTATAAAAGATTTTATTTATTTCTTTGACAGAGATCACAAGTAGGCAGGGTCAGGCAGAGTGAGAGGGGGGAAGCAGGCTGCCTGTTGAGGTGAGAGCCCAATGTGGGACTGGATCCAAGGATTCTGGGATCATGACCTGAGCCGAAGGCAGAGGCTTTAACCCACTGAGCCACCCAGGCGCCCAACAAGTATTTTTGACAGATATATATATATGCAATGTATTTTCCAGTTATAAGAAAAATGGCTCTGCTATTTTTAACCTTTTTAAAAAATTACATAATTTTATTAAAATAAAATTTTATTTTTTAATGTTTTACTTTTCTTTACTTTTTTTAAAAAATATTTTATTTATTTATTTGACAGACAGAGATCACAAGGAGGCAGAAAGGCAGGCAGAGAGAGAGAGAGAGAGAGAGAGGAAAGCAAGCTTCCTGTGGAGCAGGGAGCCCGATTCAGGGCTAGATCCCAGGACCCTGAGATCATGACCCGAGCCGAAGGCAGCAGCCCAAACCACTGAGCCACCCAGGCACCCCAATGTTTTACTTTTCAATATACTACTTAGAATATAAAACCTATTCTATTTGGTACAAAGTTTACCGATTAAAAAATGGTAATTTTCTCATTGTGTCTTCCCCTCTCATTGCTTTATTTTGATTAAAAAATTTCACAATAAACAAAACTGATGCTTTCCTTTTGATAGTCCCTCTGTTGGTCATATTGTATATGAGCCATGACAATTAGTTTTACAACATTTATTCATGTTTGTTGATATGTTTTATCATAACTAATTTTCCCTCCCTTATCTAGATTCCCCAGCTTTCAGACAGGTGGACACTTCAATAAACCATACCCAAGGGATGTATCAAATACTTCTTAGACATTCTCTCAGATCCTTGAGGTCTCATTTTGCTTAATATTAACAAACTTATTTTAAAGTTTATATGGAGAGGCAAAGACTCACAATAGTCAACATAGTGTTGAAGGAGAACAAAGACTGAGGACTGACTTCAAAGTTTACCATAACGACGGGGCACCTGTGTGGCTCAGTGGGTTAAGCCTATACCTTTGGCTCAGGTCATGATCCCAGGGGCCTGGGAACGAGTCCCATATTGGGCTCTCTGCTCAGCAGGGAGCCTGCTTCTCCTCATCTCTCTCTCTGTCTGTCTCTCTGCCAATTTTTGATCTCTCTCTGTCAAATAAATAAAATCTTTTTTAAAAAGTTTACCATAATGATAATTGTATGCAAGATATTGTAATACCACAGAAAGACTAGATTAAGGGAACTGAATATATATTATCAATTATATTTTATATTTAACATAAAAACAAAAGCAATACAAGAGAGCAAAATACAATCTTTTAAACAAATGGTTCTGACGTAATGGTGAAGCTAAATGTAAATATATAAAATAAAAATAAAATAAAATAAAAAAATAAAAAAAAATCCAGGCAGATATCATACACTCTTCACAAAAATTAAATCAGATTGGATTATAAACCTAAACATGAAACATCTAGAAGGTAATATAGAAGAAAATTTAAATGACCTTGGTTTTGGAAATAACTTTAGCTACAAAAGCACAAGCACTGAATTTAAAAATGTCTACTCTGTGAAACAATGCCCAGAGAACGAAAAGGCAAAGCACAGACTATGAGAAAAAATTTGCAAAATACACATCTGGCAAAGGACTGTTAATCAAAAAGACACAAAGACCCCTTAAAACTCAACAATGGGGGAAGAACCTAATTAAAAATGAGCCAAAGACCTTAGCAGATACCTCACAAAAGAAAATATTACAGATGGCAAATAAGCATATAAAAAGATGCTTCACATCATATGTCATCAGGAAAATGCAAATTAAAACAAAAAAGAGACACCAGTACATACCCAAAATCCAGAACACTGACAACAGAACACAAAATGTTGGTGAGGATGTGGAGCAACAGGAATGTTCTTCCATGTCTATTGAGAATAAAGAATAGAAAGCAACTTGGCAGTTTCTTACAAAACTAAACATATTCTTGCCAGATGATTCAGCAGTAGCAGTTCTTGGTATTTATCCAAAGAAGATGAAACCTATACCCACAAAGATGTCTATAGTAGTTTTATTCATTACTGACAAAAGCTTGGAAGCAACCAAGATATCCTTCCATAGGTTAAAGGTCAAATAAAGTGTAGTACATGCAAACAATGGAATATTATTTAATGATAGAGAAATGAATTACCACGCCATGAAAGATATGGATATAAATATTTAATAAATATTTGATTTTAGGCTTCTACCAGTCTATCAATAGTATTAGTATATTTTAACAGTGAATGCTCAGCATTCACGAATTTACTAATAAAATATTTTGGGTTCAATATTTTAAATACTTCAACCTCTATGATTATATTCCTAATAATTTTGAATTGGGGTAAATAAACCTTAATTTTTTGTAACTTGTTTCTTATTGCAAAAGAGCTCAATGAAATTTTAGAAAATAAAAATTTACCAAAAAAAAGTTTAGTTTACTATTGCCAAATAATTTAAAACTTTACCATATATTCAAATACATATATTTTTCTAAATTGATTTATAGGCTACTAAAACCAAAAACTTTTAGTTATACTAGATTTCATATCATGCACTCAATGCCAGAAAGCCATCTGGCGATGACTTGTCTTAAGTAGAGTTAAGATGAGTGTTATTACAATGAAAGATGGAAACAAAGATAGTATAACAATTGAGTGTTACTTAACTTTTCTGTTTTGATCAAGTTACTAATCTACAAAAGGCTTTTATCGGTGACACACTTGGGAATTTAACAAAACTTTTAAACTAGCATGTGCGACTCATTCCTAGAAAACAACACAATCAATAACACTTTCTTTAGATAAAATCATGACTATTTCTCCATTTGAATAAAAAGGTAGCAACCCCAATAAGTTTATTGAACATGAAAAGTTGAAATGCTATAATGCTCCTAAGGAATTAAATGGTCCAGTCATGAATTACAAAAAAAGGATATAAATTACTAAAGATTTTGTTTAATGTAATGTACAACTGCCCGTTATTGTTCAATAGTGTAGGCTTGTACAAGAATTCTATAAAAGAACTCCACTTCTAAACCGTGGAAAATATGTTCCCTTTCCCCCTATATACAACTATTAAGCCATTCATTTAGCTTTTAAAATATCCACTTAATACAGGCTTTTTACTCATTTGAACAGGCAGCAGGGCTCTATTCTTATTGCTTACATCTGAAGGATAGACTTCTAGCGTAAGAGGTAAAGCCCGTAAAGTAGCCAAATAATAACAACAAAGTACAGTTTAATGATCCCTTACAATCTGCCAGCTACCTTTCTGAGAATACTTCAATTAATAAAACATATAAAATACCTGACCACAAAGAGCTTGCATTCTTTTGAAATATAATAGTGAAATAAACCAATAATAGAGGGGCACCTCGGTGGCTCAGTCCATCGAGTGACTGCCTTTGGCTTGGTTCATGATCTCAGGGTCCTGGGATGTAACTCCCCAGCAAGCTTTCTAGGCAGTGGGGTGTTTTCTTCTTCCTCTGCGGCCTCTCCCAATTCTCTCTCTCTCTGTCTCCAATAAGGAAATAAACCAGTAATAGAATAATCATTGATGGTTGATGGTGATAAGTGTTACAAAGAAATACAAGAAAGGTAAAAGCCATTGGAGAATGCTGGGATGAAAGTTAATTTTATTTTGTGTTGGGTGGTTATATCTCATTTATGAGATGTTATTTGCACAAAGACCCAGGAAGTGAAGGAGACATGTCACCAAAAGGATATGGATGGCTTATAAGCACATGACAAATTTCTCAGCATTTAGACATTAAAGAAATACAAATTAAAATCATAATGAGACATGCTTACATATCTATTAAAATGGCTAAAATTATAAAGGCTAATTGTACTTCGTCTGAGCTAGATTGAGAAGCAACAAAAAATCTAAACTGTTGTTGGCATATATCATGATACCATCACTTTGGAAAATAGTTTGAAAATTTTTTAAATGCAAAATATGTTACAGTTACACAAATAACCATTTTACTTCTAGGCATTTAACCAAGAGAAACAAACCCTATGTTCATACAAGGACTTGTATATGAATTTCGTAGCAGCTTTAAGAATTGAAAACAGTGGAAATGTTCATCAATGTCCATCAATAGAGCAAAGACAAATTATGATCTATTCTTTTAAGAGATTACTATTCAACATCAAAATGAACTATTTACAATTGGAGATTCTCAAAGTAATGATGCTGAGAAAAGAAAAGCCAGGCAATGAATAGTATATACTGTGTGATTCCATGACTATAAAAAAATCTAGAAAATACAATTTTATATATAGTCACAGTCATCAAATATATTGGTGTGATTTTAGTGCCTTCTTCTGTGCTCCCATAGCTTCCTACACTTGGATCTCCGAGCATTTGTTACACCATGCGAAATACGAACTCTTTTTCTTTATTCTGTCTTACAGGAAAAAGAATCCTTGAAATTTTATGGACATTTGAACTCTTAGTTATTAGCAGAAATTCTATCACACAGTAAATTTCCAAATATAAAAGCCAGAGTTTTACAATGACTTCTAAGCTTTTACATGATCTAGCCACTCATGTGACCTCTGTGACCTCTTTCCCTGCTACTCTTCAGTCCCTCACAGTGGCCTCCTTGCTATTCCTCAGATATGCCAGGCACGATCCAACCTTATGGCCTTCAAGATAGCCAATTCCTTTGCCTGGAGTGACCTTATTGCTGATAGTTCTGGGCAAATTCATCACCTTTCCATACGTTTGTTCAGTTGTCAGCTTCATTGTAACTACCCTGATCTTCCTATTAAAATTCTTACCTTCCCATCCCCTGCCTAGCAACCTTGATTTTTCTCACCCTGATCTAATTTTTATTTTTCCCCATTGTAATCATCATTTTTGAATAAACTATGCAACTTTTATTAAGGTTTATAGCTTTTAATTGTCTCACCCTTTAAAAGAAAAGTTCTACAAAGCCAAGTATTTTATTTACCAGTGTAGTCTGAAGTAATATCTGCCATATAATAGGTTCAGTAGACTATGGGTAAATTTCAGAAAAAATTAATGTTGAGAGTATACTGAATTTCATGTCATTTCAATATTTTTTCCAAAAAATAAACTATGTAAAACATATTTTAAATTTACTTTCAAAATATTTTATAGCATATAATGGACAATATACATATGCCTTAAAGAAACAATCATATAAATAACCATTTCATACCTACTTAAAAATTGCATAATACCACACTCGTAGATCCTCTCTGAATGCTCTAAAATAACCCTTTAAAGGAAAAACATTTTTAAAAATAACAGATTTTTTGGCAAAGAATTTAATAAAATAAAAGTTTCATTCATCTATGTAGATCATAATAAATGTTTTTAATAGGCATGAAATTATAACTCTGAAGTGTGCTAAAATGAAACCACCTGCTAAGGGTGAGAGAACAAAAATAAACATCATTTTTTCAAATAAGAGGAATTTATTACCTTTGAATCAAAGCATGTGGATTTGTTCAAACTGGCAATAAAGGAATATGGATACACAATCAATAGAATGTCATATTTTAGATGTCTAAAAGACTTCAAAGTGAAGAGTATACATTTTTTAAATGCTACATAATAAGAAGATGACAAGATGTGACAAATAGCATTTTAAAAGCTCTACTCATAATGGAACGGAAGGTGTCATTTTCCTATAATTTTATATATGTCATTAATTTACTGTATCTGGATACAACATATTACCAAACAGATGTTCATCAAAGTCTAAATCATTTTTAATGGAACATAATATTTTGAACCTACATCTATTAATCATTTTTTCGATCTAACTTTTATAGTCTCGCTAAACATTTTATCCATTGTCGACAAAATTTAAAAAAGTAGGATAAAAAGTCGTGTTCGGAAAAGTAGATTTTCTTTGAAGTTTGCATTTAAATGAAAATATTTGCTGATATTTTAAAACTTTAAATGTAATTTTATATATATCTGACCTATCAGATAATATAAAATTTTTGGAGAAAATATGACATATTTTTTTGATCTTGGTTGAAGGTATTAATAAAGAGCAACTGTTTGTATTATTTGTAATGTGATATCTTAGTTAATAAACATGAATAACTGGTATAAAATATGTTTTTTTTTAAATTTTATTTATTTCCTTGACAGAGATCACAGGAAGGCAGAGAGGCAGGCAGAGAGAGAGGAATGGAAGCAGGCTCCCTGCTGAGAAGAGAGCCCACTGTGGGACTCAATCCCAGGTACCTGGAATCATAACCTGAGCCGAAGGCAGAGATTTTAACCCACTGAGCCACCCAGGCGCTCTAAAATATGTTCTTTTTTTATATAGAATTATAGTTCTTGCAAAAATACGGAACTAGCTGGAACTGAATGCCTCCTTCAAAGTCAGCTCTGGAGAAATTATGCAAGTGTAATGTAGAACTATTTCGGATATGAACCAAAAACAAAGAAATGATGATAAATTCCTTAAAAGACTCAAAGTTGCTCTTGACTGGTATGTTTCAAGCTCTATTCCTGGTTTGAGGACAGTTTTTAACAGGCCTGTCACTGTAGAAATCAGCTGGATGTCTAGAGGCTATCAGAACTGTGCAAAAACCTTGAAGGGGTAAAGACTTGAAAATTCTTTAGAGAGATTAGCTCCCTAAGGCATTATTCATCCACACATTTTCCTCCAAGCAATTAAGGCTGATGGATGAGGGGCACCTGAGGGGCTCTCTCATCACCTGGGTGGTAGGTTAAGACTCTGCCTTCATCTCATGTCATGGTCTCTGGGTCCTGGGATCCAGCCCCACATCGGGCTCTGCTCAAAAGGAAGCCTGCTTCCCTCCCTGCTTGCCTGCCTCTCTGCTTACTTGTAATCTCTCTCTCTCTCTCTCTCTGTCCAATAAATAAATAAAATCTTAAAAAAAGGCTTATGGATGCTAAATTATGAAAACTGTTCCCTCCAAATGATGCTTCTTCATAAGGATTTAAGAATTTAAAATTGTAAGAATTTAAAATTAAAACTTGATTGTAGGATTTATCTTATAGAATAACATCAAGTGAAGGCAGTTATTATTAGATCTGAAGTATTTGTGATTCTGAATTCTTGGCCTCATTAGTAAATTTATTTTTAAATTCTCCCATGGAGTGGTGATTGGCCTTCAGTCTTTCATTGATGTACATCATTGGGTCAAATGAGATGTGCGTGCCCAGAACTATATATAATCTTCTTTGTATTTCACTGGAGATGGGATTTCTGAGTTTTGTTCAATTGAATTTGGACAGATGTTTTAATAGTCACTTCTAGAGTTGGCCCTGGAGAATATCTTCATTTTTTTTTTCTCTTCCCGATTCTCTGAAAAACCCTGACTAATTCACATTATCACAGTGATATCACAATTCAAGTTTTTCCAAAGACTATAGCTGCAAAAAAAAAAGAAGCTACTCAGAATGTAATGCTATTGTGAATGATTGAGAAAGAAAACATTATTACAATTAAGCTACCAGGTTTCAATGTATTTTATTGTTGCTTAGAAAATCTTAGAATACCCAGACTTTACAGAGATTTGATGATCCTAAGAGGAGCTGAACTCATGGACCAAAATAGCTATGCACATAAAAAGTACAATTACTTACCTAAAAAAGATGATGTGGTTAACTTTATATGGCAATCCAAGTGTTATTGGAACAGGAATTTAAAAAATAGCTCAGGGGCACCTAGGTAGCTCAGTGGATTAAGCCACTGCCTTCAGCTCAGGTCATAATATCAGGGTCCTGGGATCAAATCCTGCATCAGGCTCTTTGCTTAGCAGGGAGTCTGCTTCTCTCTCTCTCTCTCTCTCTCTGCCTGCCCTCCGTCTACTTGTGATCTTTCTCTGTCAAATAAATAAATAAATAAAATCTTAAAAAAAAAAAAAAGAATGTACTTTTAAAAAAATAGCTTAACAGGGGCACCTGGGTGGCTCAGTGGGTTAATCCGCTGCCTTCAGTTCAAGTCATGATCTCAGGGTCCTGGGATCAAGCCCCACATCAGGCTTTCTGCTCAGCAGGTAGCCTGCTTCCCTTCCTCTCTCTCTGCCCGCCTCTCTGCCTACTTGTGATTTCTCACTGTCAAATATATAAATATAATATTTAAAAAATAGCTTAAAAGTATATGATAAAATAATGATATACATATACAAAGAAAAGAAATATACTATACTGTGAATATAAATTAAGTGAAAATTGTTGAAATAAAGAATACAATAAATGGAGACTAAGATGAATATAGCTGTAAAATGAATAAGTGAGTTGGGAAAAACAAACAAACAAACAAACAAATTAATGACTTCTGCCCAAATGCAGCAGAAGAGAAAAAAAAATAAAGAAAATATTTAAATAAGTACTGAGATAAATTTTGGAGAATTAAAGAAAGATAAAAGATACCAGACTTAAAATGATGCCAAACATGAGACATCAGAAACAAAACAAAACAAAAACCGCACACACCAAAAACCACTCATATAGGGCACCTAGGTGGCTCAGTGGGTTAAGCCGTTGCCTTCGGCTCAGGTCATGATCTCAGGGTCCTGGGATCCAGTTCCACACGGGGCTCTCTGCTTGGTGGGGAGCCTGCTTCCTCCTCTCTCTTTCTCTGCCTGCCTCTCCAACTACTTGTGATTTCTATCTGTCAAATAAATAAATAAAATCTTTAAAAAAAACACTCATATATATTATGGTGAGTTTTAAGAATATCAAAAACAGAGAAGAGCATAAATGATGCCCAAGAGAAGAACAGATCACCTAAAATGTACAAGAATAATACTGACAGCAGAATTCTCAATAGTAGTAGCATATAAAGGAGACTGCTGGGTGTTTGTATAGATGGAAAAGATATTTGAAACTAGATATTATACATCAAGCCAAATTATTGATTAAATTTGAGAGCACAGTAAAAATACAATGAAGCATGTTAGGTCTTAGAACATTTATCACACAGAGACACACATTTTAGAAAACTTCCTTGGAGGACAGCTCAATTTAGATAGAGAAAACAGAATTATGTACTCAAAGGCACATTTTGAAGGACGGATTGAATATAGTCTTCACTGCAAATATTCTTTAATCGTATGTTCTGAATTTCTTAAATTTAAGAAGTATTTGTTCAAATATTTATCTTTAAATAAACCCTAGGAGACTTTTTCTTGGATTCTGGAAAATCAGTCCATTTGGATACAAATCTTTTTGTCACCGATGGAAATTTTAAGCCCTTAACTGTGGAATGTCTAATGTATTCTTACAGCAATTGTGATTTGCCAATACATGGGTGATGTGTGTGTGTTGTGTGTGTTTATTTTTATTTTTGATGGTTTTACTCTTCTATGAGATTTTTAAGTAGACATAATTTTAATAAATTATGATTTGTTGAAATTTATCTGAGGTTATATATAATAAAATGAAATTTGTGTGAACTGAAGAAGTGCGTCTCCATTTGTTTTTTTTTAAGAGTAGACTGGTCTTTAAAAATTGTCCAAAGAAGTACATTATATTCATTATTAAATTTGATAAAATACAATAAAGTATTTATGGTCATATGGAACCATATCAAATTCTACTATTAATTCATATCAATAATTACCATAAGAGGAAAAAGGGATATTTTTCAAAATGAAAATTAGTGTATTTTTCAAAATATGATATAGTGTTATTCACTGAACAGAGGGAAAAAATGTCAAAGTTTAACACAGTTTACAGAATGTTTTAACATAAATTGAAATTTAACACTGACCAAATTTCACAGTTTTAAGTAAAATGATAGTACTTTAAATCCTTGAAAAGTGGTAAGTGACCCAAAATATTGCTGAGAAAAACAAATTTAACACTACACTAGTCTGAGATGGTTAAGTTATGGTACAACTTGCCATTGTGTATCATCAAATGGTATATTTTTTTCTTTTGGTCTTGTCATTATATTTTATTTTAGCCATTCTTATAAGTGTGTAGTGATATCTCAGTGTCATTTAAATTGCATTTCCTTGATGTCTAATTATGTCAAATTATATTATTTTGATGTTTAATGTTCTGAGCTTTCTCAGTTCAAGACCATGAAGCCACTTAGGAAAAATAAGTTATAGATGCACTCATAGACCAACTCTTATTTAGAAATAAGAACAAACATTACTACCCATTCCAACAAAAAATCGATTTGTTATGCAGTAGGGATTTTATAAATTACCTGACACAACTTATATAGTAAGATGAAATGGGACAGGCGGCTTCTTGCAGCTATATACAACATCATTTAAATTTCAATTTTCAGTATAATTTTTCCAAGGTATACACAGAATATATATTTAATGTAAATTGTGAACATTTTAAACTCTGTATATGGAAATTAACCAATTTTAAGTTTATAACAATCAAAATTAACGGAAGTTTATTTTAAATTAGTTAGCTTTCTCTGCATTGCAAGACAGAATAATCAAGAATAGGTAAGAAAAAAATAATCTCTGTAAAATTACCGGGGGTGCATTATGAAGTGTTCGCTAACCGATCAAACTCACAATTTGGATTGAATGGCAAGTGACTTTTAAACTCTGGAACTCATTGTCAATTTTTTTTTCTTCATTGTGTCTTAAATGTGGAACAACAATGAGGTATTTCAAAGAAGTGAACCACACATAAATTTCTCTAAGGGTGGGGTGAGGGTTACTCAAAAAGGAACTAGACAAGGCTTTTAAAGATATCGACAATCATTATAACATAACGTGACTGATTGTTACCGTGCTCTTAACTGGGCAAACACTTGTTGGCTTCCAAGAAAGACGAACATAGTTGAGATGGTTCTAGCGGCCTTCTAGCACAGGGTTTCATGAGGCAGGGATTCTAGCCACTGGCTGTGCAAGCCATGAGGCCTGTTAGTGATTCTATTTTTTCCTCTGCAGAATGGGTCTGTCTACATTCCAGGTCCTTTCTACCCCAATAAATAACGCAGCGATTCTCTCAGTGAGTTGTACTGTTGGTTTAAACAGCCAACTGTCTCTTAAAAAGGACTTTTGTTTAAATTCCTTTAAAAAAAAAGTCCTTTCAAAAAATCTTTTTTTTTATTTTTTATTTTTTAATCCCATATGTTTACTCTGATCCTGGAACTTTGTCATTTTGACCTTCTCTGCTGATAAAAATATTCTTCATCATCAGCACCTACTACTCTCCTCTCCTGGTGGTCTCTCCGGAAGGGGTCTTCTCTAGCTCTTCTAGCAGAGGATGGGCACTTCCCCTCTACCCCTGTTACCGGACCAACCTTACCTATCCTGCAGGGTCAGGTCGGCCTGGCCTTTTATCTGTTGTTCTCTTCTGTGTGGTTAGATTTCATAGATACCGTGCTTTACTTTTATCAGGATTTACCCTGGACTATCAAAACCCTTTTCTTGTGCCAGTGAAGCCTAAGAAACAGTCCTGATGAGAGAACCAGGAACTCGAACAGATCATATTTATCCTGAATGTTCCGTCCAAAATGAAGAATACATTTCTGAGGAGCCTCAAGATCTCTGAGAAGGTAAGTTTCACCAACTCTGTCACGTAGGAGCATCAATTCTGATTCTGTGTCAATTTTCCTACTTTCCCAGCTAATAATTCTCTACCTCAGAACGCCCACTCTCAAGCGTTTCCTCTCTCAAAGGCAGTTGCTCTTCGAGTCTGCACATGGCACTTGGGGCCTGCTGGTCGTTGGCTACTGCCTTCTGTACCTTGGGTCTAACAGCTGCGGGGCATCAAGATGAGAACGTCTCTTGTTCTAAGACTTAATATATTTTGGGGCACATGGTAAGCAATAATCACTTTTTTAGTTGATCCAAGTGTTCGACCTTTCTTAATTATTCTAGTACCACAATTTACTTGTTCTAAGATTTGTCCTCCCCCCCCCCCCATTCTAAGATCTCTTAAGGAGGCACTCACCTTGCACTTGATGACATATCCTACTTTAACTGACAGCATTTCTCTTTCAAGTCGAACATAAACTATAGTGCATCTTACCCTTGATGAAAGCTAGGATGCAATTAAATACACTATTATGGTTACGATTCTGATATTTGAAATCCTCCGGTAGCTCCCTGTGCCCCCACAGTGTAGTACGTCACCTACTCAGCATATTATACAAACCATCTCACCCCTAGTGTTAACCCCGAGGCTCAGCCTCCATCCCCAGGTGATGCTGCCAGATCAGCTGTCAGTTGTCATAAACTTGCTGTAGTTTCCGAATGCACTGTGCTGCCTCCTGGCACTTTGAAACTTGACACACTCATCCTCATTCTTCGCTTTGCCCTTGTCTATTACCTCCCCTGAAAATCTGCTCCTAATATCTTTTCTCAGATCCAACCTACCCTTGGCAGTCTTTCATCTCCCTGTGGTAAAACCTGTCACACTGCACCATGGACATGCCTGTTGTCCCCCTGAGAAGAGAAAAGGGACAGTGAGGGTCCCCCAGCATTTTTAGCTCTAGAGCAGAGCCCCATGCCTGGCTTGCAGGAAATGCCAGATCATGAAGACAAACGGAGATCATCCTCTGGCTAAAACCAGCTCTTCTTTGCCTACCGCAGGATCTGGATCAATAAAGACCAGCCAGTTATTATTGCTGTTTTTCTAGGTCTTTTTCCCCCATATATTTCCCAGGTTTTTACTTTTTTTATAGCACATTAATTCAGGCTTCAACCACTTCCTCGTCTGA